>NC_061111.1:56130714-56407782 GCF_002878395.1 Capsicum annuum | reverse complement strand
GTATAAGCTCTAATATGATTATGTGACTTGTTTAAACTCCTTCATATGTGTAGAAATTCACAATTTTTTTTATTTTTTATGTAATTATTCATTTTTAAACAACATCCAAGTGAGGGTCTATAACCGTGTACATAGATCTATGTAGTCTACAAATGATCAAGAGATCAATCAATGCACGACCTACAGTGTAAGTCTACGGTAGATCAAACGAATCGATGCTCCCTCAAAGCACCAGTATATTTTTTACACGGGATTGACGTGGGTCAACATCGATGACAGTTTATTAAGTCTCACCAACAGTTCAAGATTGTTTGTTTAACCACCCCTAAATCATGTGATTATGTGTTTAAATTTTTTTAATTTAATTATTTTCTTTAACCACACCCAAATTATGTGATTATGTGTTTAAAATTTTTTTAATTTAATTATTTTCTTTTACCACCCCCAAATCATGTGATTATGTGTTTAAACTTTTTTAAATTTAATTATTTTCTTTCACCACCGCCATATCATGTGATTATGTGTTAAACTTTTTTTAATTTAATTATTTTCTTTCACCACCCCCAAATCATATGATTATGTGTTTAAACTTTTTAAATTTAATTATTTTCTTTCAAACTACAAGTTACTGATGGTCCATCAATTCATATGGTCTACGATCAACCTATATGTTTGATCGAGGAGTGACAATGTCTAAGATCGATGATAGACTATATATGTGATTTGTATTTATTATCAAATATTTTTTACTCTTCGTAAAATTTAATCAAGTCAATCTACAGTTGCATTCATTGAACAAGCAATAAAACAAACACAAAAAGCAACAATCACAAAAAAGAGGAAAACAAAATTTGAAAATTGAAATATTTATATTAATATTTATTCATTGCACAGTTATACATTTTCATTACTAGAACAAGCAAAAAAGTTAAAAAATAAGAAACATTCTTCTAACAAAAATCCTACCATGAAAGCTCTTTCTGCAATGAATAAAATCAAAAACTTATAAACATAAACTAAAATAAGAACTTAAACTAAATTTAGGGGGATGGTGAGGGGGTGATATAGTCGCAGCATTCCATTCCTAGACTTTCTAGAATTGCCCTCAAGAAACGGTCAATCCAACAGAGTTCATGCTCCAAGTAGGTCTTCACCCAGGACATGGAAAAGACGGTTAAACTTGTTCCTTAAGAGTAGAAAATCGTAGTGTCATGGGGAAACTCATCTGATAGGGCGTAGGGGTATTCTTCTGGGAGGCATGATGTTAGTTTGATGAAGAAGAAGAGGGTTTCTGAACTTTTTGGTTTAGGTAAAAGTGAATGGTTTCATAGAAATTATCAATGTACTTATAGACTCATAGAAAGTGTCGTTCCATATTTCCAACCAATGATCAGTCGACACATATGAGAATATAAAAGGTTTAGCTTACGTATACCAATAATTTTTTATGTGAATAGGCGTGTTTTCAATATTTAATTAATTGAGAACACTAAACGATGGTTTAATGCATCAATTGGAGAGATATGACAGTAAAAAGATCCACACAATGTGTTTGATGAGTAATTATATATCCATTAATAATTATTTAATAGAACGTGTAAAGAATATATCATAGATTGATGTTGTTTACCATAGACAAAACATTATAGAAATGCACATTTATCCCCTAAAATAATGACTTTATAAACAACGAATAAAATCCTATCTAACATTTGTTGGCTATTCTACATGTAGTTCTTTTATGCTCGGATTTCTTTCATATTGAATACTTACTCCTTCTTTTGGACTTGAATATTTCACCGACATCTTGAACGTGTTTGAATTTCTTCCTTCCAAGTTTGGAATAATAGGAGCGTGAAAAATCTTGGTGTCTTGCAATTCATGAGGCACAGTCCATTCAGACTCTAGAGGGACAGCGTTAATAGCTTCGAAGTATGCGAAGAGGTAAGTTTCAACTTTATAAATTGGCGAAGAGTACTCGTAGATGAATTTATCATAACCTTCGCCATTACCATACTTTGCTCTCAAAGAGGCCATCACATGTTCGGACGAAAGTTTCACCAAGTCATATTTCCTACAAGAACAACTCCTCTCTAAGAGATTGACCGTGACAGTAACACCATTGTCGAACATGGTGAATTGATCGAGATCACCATTCGCAATAGTCACATACAAGTAATTGCTCGTACTCTTATTTTTTCTTAGGATTTTTTTCGCACAAGGAACAAATTTATTGTTTGAACTTCCCACAAATGCATGCCATTTCTGAACTTTTCACCAAATTTTTTAGTAATCAAGTTGAATATGTACGACACGGGGTACTCCTGTTCATCTGTTAACACCTAGTTGAGCAATTTGATAATGTTTGTGGTCATCACATAGTACCTATTACCCGAGAAGTATGCTCTACTCTATTTCTTAAAACCAAGCACATTATCAAGGACATGTTCTACCTCGAGAAAATTATTCTTCAATTTCACGAAATGCTCGTTAAACTCATTAAAAGAATAAGCCTTTACCACAGCATAGAGTAGATAAAGATGCTTTCCATAGTGTTGATTTACACGAAGATTTTCAGTGAGCCACTTCGTCCGAAGTCCATGATACGCATGACTATAAATACGGGAGAAGGTATTGGCAATTCTAATGTGCCTATCAGAGATATAACATAGATCCGGTTCATCTTCTACTATAGACTTCAACTTCTCAAAGAAGAAGGTCCAAGAAGCATCGTTCTATTTAGCCACAACACAAAATGCAATTGAAAAGATATAATTTTCGGTGTCCTGTGCAACAGTACTCAACAACACACCACCGTAGTTGTCATACAAATGTGTGTCATCGATGATAATTATCTTTCTTAGGTGCACATATCCCCGTATGCACACACTAAATGCTAAAAAGTAGTAAACTAATGATCCATACATCCTGTTAATCATGATAGAGTAAGAAGACCCCAAATTCAATAACTCCACCATGTGAGAAAAAGCAGACAAATAAGCATATTCGTACTTCAGTGTCCCACAAATGATGTTCTTCACAATTACTCTTCCTTTCCAACACATCCAATAGCTTGCGTTGCAATACATCTCCCTAAATACTATCCTCTAAATTTCTCTTATGCTTGGACCCTTACCATCATGAAAATAATTTACGCATAGTAAAGCAATCATCTCGAATGAGATTTTCTTATGCCTATCCGTGGAGTGTTCAATACGCACCTGTGGAACCCAACATACTTGTATATGCAAAATCTGTCTAAGAATTCGTACTTTTTTTCCTGCAACAACTAGCCGTAACCACGAGATACACATTTCACCTTTAATAATTTGGTACAGCTCTTCTCCATAAAATAATTAAAAGACTGCCTCACTAATGCTTCATCTAGTAGTATTTTCAGCTATTTCTTGTCGGCGAATGTTTGATCATAATAGAAATTAGTTTCATCCTTGAAGGAATGAATTGGTTGTGATCCTATTCCACAATCTTCTTCCACATCTTGCGAGTCCGATGAATCGTATTCCATATCCATTGAATTATCTTCCGTATTAATTGGATGATCACCATCGTTCTCATAATCATTCAAATCATTGTCGACTACCGGGCGCCGAGGTGGGGGTGGTGATGAATTTAATGGTTCTTCAAAGGGCGTCTCAACTACATTTATCCTTAAAATAGGCCTAAATCCATCAACATCAACATCCATCATGTACAACGATACGCGTTTATCATTATTTATGATCGTAGAATGCACCTTTTACTCTAATGCATTAGATAACTAATCACCACACCGCTTGGCGTACAATCTAGATCCCTGCTCTCCATAACTCTTGCAACCAAGTCGTCGTGTGACCCATTGCACCGAATCACAATGGGCAATGTCACCTTAATAAAAGATTTTAATTTCCAACATTTGGGAGTCTCCTCCCATTCTCCCATGCAATCACCTGAAACTCGAACAAATTCTACAGTAGACATTCTAGAATAAATCTTAGATCGACTGTTGATTATGCTGATGGTCTATGTTGGGATATATGCACGGTCGATGACTGGGCAGATATTCGTACAAAAACCATAAAATTACAAATATTACTTCTAATCAATGATCGTTGGGTTTATGGAATATAGAAATGAACTTAGAGTCGCCTGAGCTACTAGAATGCACTTACTAAACAGATTTTGAATAATGTGAGTGATTTGAAAGCCTTTTAACAATGGTAGAAAGTGTGTTTCAGAAGATAGCAAACAAATGGGGTAACAATGGATGCAATCGATAAGCTTATGATATTTGTGGACTGATTTAGAGCTGATTATCAAAAAATAAATCCCAAATCGTTCCTGAATCAGAGCTTTTTGGAGGAAAATGGAAACTTTTATTTTAAGCTTTTGGAGTTTTTTTAAAATTATTTTTGAAAATCCAAGATATTTTGTATATAATTATGGATAAAGGACTGAGTTAAAGTATATTATTAAAAACTTGTGGGTAAATTTGTTAACTTGGAAAGATTGGATGATGGCATGGAATAAAGTGAGCACTTGACAACTTTTTCAAGACTTGTATCTAAATGGCAAAATAAATTTTGAAAAAAAGGCTATTTGACATCTTAGCCCCAGAATGTAAAAGTTTGGTGACACCATATAGGGATTAAATGATTATTCGAACTTTTACATAATAAATCTATCTTGATAATATATTAGGATTCAAGTAATTAGTTAATGAATTCCTAAGTTAACATTGTACTTTATCTATTTTAATTTATTTTGGCATAATTTAGTTCGCACTAATTAAGAGTTAAATACTTTTATTTTTTCTTACAAGGAAAGTAGAGCAATCGTATTTCTTTCAAAGACATGTCCATCTAATATATAAAATCGACATCGAATTTTTCGTGTGCAATCAAAACAATTGTTAGCTTATCCATTTGAATACATTATCCTCGTGCAAATTACTACTTGTTTAATTAGCTTATAGTCCGAATCTTGCTAGTCCTAAAATTGACTTTGTACATTCACCGTATATGAGTGCAAATATTTTGCTAATCATGTTTATTAGAGGTTGAGGTTGAATTTATATTTTATGAGTTTTGAATTTTAAGATCACGATATCAAGTGTTATTAATTGAGTTTAAATTTATATTTACCACATATTTTGGTAAATTAATACAAATACAAATTTGAGACTAAAGCTAGAATTCTATCAAAGTAGTCTGTAATCCTCTAGCTCCACTCCTTAATATTGTTTCTAGTTTTCTGGATTATTAGAGTTTTAGAGCCTCTTATCAATATTACGAGAATAATAATCTCCCATCTCAATTTATGTGTTGGTGCTTGACTAGGCACATAATTTAAACAAGAACACTTTGGATTTCATAAATATTTTTGTGACTACAATTATCTCATTAAAAATAAAATGAAAAGTTTAATTTAAAATTATTTTTAAATACAAAAAGGTGGAAATCTTTTAACTTTTAAGAACATATTACTACTATTCATAAGTATGAAGAAGCAGGCAGGTCTTCGTCAACATGCCTGCTTGCTTCAGTTGCTTCGTGATTTTACTATATTATTCCTAATTAATTTTTTTAAGTCATTTATATATAATAAAATTAATAATACTTAATAAAAAAAGTAAAATAGAAATTTATGACATCTCTTCGTCAATATGCCTACTTCTTCACTTGCTTCAGTTGTTACGTAATTTTACTATATTATTCCTAATTAATTATTTTAAGTTATTTATATATAAGAAAATTAATAATACTTAATTAAAAAAAGATAAAATAGACATTTATGACATATCTATTTCAGCTGCTTCAATCGTAGTTTTATTATATCACCTCAAATTAATTATTATAAGTCATCTAGGTATTAAAAAATTAATAATATTTAATAAATAATAAAATAGATATATCAATCAATTCTTGATGTTTTAAATTAATAGGACATCTTATATAAGAATTATTTAAAAAAATTCACAAGTATGTTAGCTCCATGATTTTACTATATTACCCCTAATTAATTATTGTAAGACATTTTTACATATAAGAAAGTTAATAAAATTTGATAAAAAAAGGTAAAATAGACATTTATGACATGTCTACTTCAGCTGTTTCAACAGTAATTTTACTATTTCACCCCTAATTAATTATTATAAGTCATTTAGATATTAAAAATTTAATAATGTTTAATAAAAATAAAATTGACATAAAATAATAAATTAATTCTTGATGTTTTAAATTAATACGACATCTTATATGAGACCCATTTAATTTTTTTCACAAATATTTTCTCATAGTAATTTTGCTATATCACTTCTAATTAGGTATTATAAGTCATTTAGGACATATCCGCTTCGTTGCTTCAATCATAAAATTTGGTTGACTCTCGAATTTATTTCAATGCTACTTAAATTGGAATAGAAGAAAAAGTATTATAAATCATAAGAATTAAAACCTTAAATTATTTTAAGAATATAATTGAATATCAATGCCACAAAAATTTGAATAAGGAGAGTAACATATATTATTTGAAAATTACATAAACAATATTATAAACTACAATAGCTAACAATTTAAAATATTTAAAAACATATTAAGAATCTGATTGATTATCTAAATTATATTAGTGTCACGTAAATTCAGGATAGTTTTGGCATTTCATAATTTGCATATTCTATTATTTTAATTTAGTAATTTGTTGATCCAAATGATGTTTTCGAATTTAACTTGTTTTAAAAATTTAGTACTTTATTTATTTACTTTATTTTGGTAAAATATTATATATTTTAAAATTATGCCAAAAAATAATTATAAGTCATAACTATTAACATCTTATAATATTTTAAAAATATATAGTAAAAAATATGATTGACTTTTGAAATTCTAATAGTGTCACATAAGTTGTGATAAAGCAAGTAACATAAATTATTTGAAATTACATTTAAAAGATACTAAAACCACAAATATTAACAACTTAAAATATTTAAAAAAATATATTAGTAAAAAAAATTTGATTGACTCACTAAATTCTAAAATTGGGACAAAATGAGTAACATAAATTACTAAATTACATAAAAATACTATAAATCACAATGATTAGCAACTTAAATTATTTAAAAATTTATATTAATAAAAATTTGATTGACACTCTAAATGCTATTTGTGATACATAAATTGAGATAACGTAGATAACATGTATTAGGCCCGTGCAGGCATGAGCTACAATATCTAGTTAAAAGAGAAAGGGTGTTAGATAAATAGACAAAAGGATTAGCATTTTATTACTTAGTCCGTCTCATATTACTTGGCATATTTAAAGAATTAGGAGATACTTGAATATTTTTTTTTAGCTTTATCCTTAATAAATTTAATGGAAGTAATTTATTTGAGTCTATATCAACAATATTTAGTGTGAATTTAATAGGGTAATATTAGTTAATTTACACCTCTTATCAATTTGTCCTATAATTTGTCTTTAAGAATTATGCAAAAAATCAAACATGCCAAGAAAAATAAATGGAAGGAGGATTAACAACATTCAAATACTATCCATATTTATATATACATTTAGTTTAAAGACATAAAACATATTTATCCATATTTTGACCTTCCCGCATACGTAATATTATTTTTTGACTTGAATTATGTTTAGGGAGGTTAAAAGGGTAATTTGAGAAAATTTAAGAATTTTCAAAAGCGGTTCAGGATCATTTTGAGCCCCCGAGGCAGTGAAGGTCTGAGATAAGGCTGTGTCACTGAGGTTAACCTCCACGATATCAACGTGGAATTGAGGCTAACTTCCACGATAACAACGTTCCATGCCAGTGTGTTAATTTCATCCAGTTTTATTTTTTTCACTTGGGGTGAGGGGATTTTCATCTTTTTACCCCTTGTACGATCATTAAACATAAAATAAGCCTCTTTTCTTCAGTTTTCAAAAATCAAAATCGTCCATTCTCTCTTAAAATTCAAAATCCAAGAACATTCAAGGGTTTGGCAGAGAATTCATCATCCGAGCTCTAAACTTCAAATTGACTTTAATTTCTTATGTGTTTCAGACATATTTCTCTTTCATAAACTTTAATTTATATTATGGCATGAATCGAATGGATTTTTATGTGATTTTGAGTGTGGGTTTGAAATTGGGTTGAGGAATTTTGGTTGTTACTGTTTGAATTACTTATCTCATGTTTGAAATTGATTATTCATGCTTTAAATTAGTATTTTTGAGAATAAATTGGTACATTATTTAATGGTTGGAATGGGGACATGAGTAACCCTAAATTGGACGAATTTTGACTTGAATATGTATGGACCTCAACCTACTTTGTGAATTTAATTTTAATTATGAAAAATTGCATGGTTTAACTTATTTTCGAACCCAATGCACTGAATTAATGGATAAGTGGATATAAAAATAGATTTGGATGGCCTTGGTGGCTATGATTTGGATTTTAAATGAAACTTGGAAGTCGATGTGGTTATGTGGATTGGTTTGGAATATTTTATTTAGCTTGCGAGCATATTGATATGACGATACCAAGTGGTAAATATCTTAATGAATAACTCTTGGGTTAATTGTTGGAACTATGTGAAAAGATATTTTAATTTGGGCTTAAAGGAAATCGTGTAGCTCACTGTGAAGGTGTAAGTCCTGGGGGGACGAACACTGGAAACCACCTTTGTCGGCGTTGGGGGGTCTATATGACCATGTGATTGACACACACACACACACATACACAAACACACACACACATACACACACACACACGCACACACACACACATATATATATATATATATATATATTGGATGGCTATTTCCCATGGTGGCTTTAATTTTCCCTCAGATTTTTTCTCGGTTCGTATGGCTAACACACACTGTGGCCCTTTCTGCATGAGGATCTGAACCCACATAGCCTATGGGTTTCTTTAGGATGGATCGAGCTACATAGTCTAGGTTAATGATTTAAAACTCTCATGTTCATAACCCTTACCCTATCCAGACATCCTACATATGTATATATAAATATGTGCATGTGATTTTGACTGATTTGGACATGTCATCATTTTATCATTTTTCCTGAGTTACGTGCTATGTCTTATATCACTGACCGTTCTAGAACACTACATTATTTCATGATGAAGGTTTCGAAGACTTTTCTATTGCTCCGGTGCAGCGTTAGGTGGTTGAGCACATCTATTGAGTTGTTGTGAAGTGGTGAGCCTCCATTATTTGGAAGGCCTTGTCATTTCATTATTTTTTCCTTTTAGTCATAGTATATTTGGATTCTTTTTTGTCATAGTCGGAGACATGTTCCTACTTCGATGTTATTTTGATTTTAGAGGCTATTATGGACAAATGTTGGTTGGTTGTTATTTGACTTCTGGTCTTCTTTGAGTTATCTATTAATCTTTTTATTTATATTTGATCAGCTTCCACATTATTTATTATTATTATTATTATACTCTTGAGGTTAGGCTAAGGGGGTGGTCTCCGGTCCATGGTGGGCTTGAGATACCCGTCACAACTAGGCTTTGGGTTGGGTAATGACAAGCTTGGTGTTAGAGCCAGGTTTAGGTTCGTTAGGTGACCACAAAGCCGTGTCGAGTAGAGTCCTTTTTATGGGCTTGTAGCGCTCCATCCCTATAAGGAGGAGGCTACAAGGCATTTAGAAATATTTTCCTTTCTTGTGTTCTATTTCGGGCTATAGAGTCTAGTGTTATGAAACTTCTCTAACTCCTAACTTTCTCGTATTTTAGATCATGCCTTTTTGAAGATCTGACGTTCATATAAACTTTAGTGGAACCCCTGTTCCACCTGTGGAGACTCACCCAATTTATAGAGTGTAGGCCCGATCTAAGATCCCAGCTTATAATTGTATTGCTCCACATAGAGTTCCACCAGACCTTACTAGTCCACTTCGGGATTTCTGTACTGGTGACACCTATGCTCAATCACCTCAGGGAGATATCACTAATACAGAGTTCTGTCAGTCTATTTATATACTTACTTTTTTGGTGGAATCACAATTTTATTAGTTTGACTGTGTTAGGTCTATTGCTCCTTCATCTGAGGTTACTCGGGTTGGCCAGTTCATGAGGTTGAATCCTCTAACCTTTTTAGGATCTAATATTGATGAGGATCCTCATGTGTTTATGGATGCGATGGAGAAGATCTTAAAAGTGATGCATGCTACTGATGTAGAAGGTGTAAAGTTTGTTGTATATCTACTGAAAGATATAGCTTATCAGTGGTTTGAGGAGTGTGAGCAGTTGAGAGGTGATGATGCTGAGCAGGTGGTGTGGGATGACTTTTTAAGTGCCTTTCTTGATCATTTCTCCTTAAGAGCTGACGAAATCTAAAGATGAGGAGTTTGTGAATCTGAAGCTGGCTAAGATGAGTGTGAAAGAGTATGCCTTAAAATTTCAGCACCTATCTCGTTACTCTCTCGAGTTGGTGGCTATCCAGAGATCTAAAATGAGGTGGTTTTCTTCTGGGTTGTCCCGTAACTTGATATTGGAATGTAAGGATTCAATGTTAAACAATGACATGGATACCTCAAGGATTGTGGTTTATATGAAGTAGGTAGAGGATGAAAAGAAGAAATAAACAGAAATAGAAGAGAGACAGAATAAGAAGTTTAGGTATTTAGAGCAGGGTGGGGGTCAACAGAATAGTGGGAAATATGGGAGACAGTAGACTAAGAAGAAGAACTAGGGTAATTCTTATTCATCTTCTAGTTCTCCCTATTTTAAGCCTTCGAGCGATCTTCGTTCTCAGGATAGTAGTGGTCCTAAGGATTAGGGTACCTAGTCTCAGGCTAGTAGAGCTTAGTCAGCCACACCTTATCCTCCTTATCATTTTAAGCAGCTTTACCATGGATATTGTAAGGAGGGGAGAAAATAGTTCTATAATTATTGTAAGTTATAAATCTCACCTATACCATCTACAGTGATAGAGGATCGTCATTGTCAATAGCTTAACTTTCATTAAGGTCACATCCACGAGGAGCGAGATTTAGATTTTGAGTTCTATGGGTGTCAATATTACTAAAAGATACCCGAAGTGTATACATCATAAAACACATAATGTAAAGTAGGGGGAAAGGGTTGGTTTGGAATAGGATGTTATAAATCCCAAGTCACGCAATACACTACAATAATACTTTTATTTTAGAATTTACTTTTTAGAGTGATCTTAGGGTTAGGTCTACCTAAGAGCAAGTTGTGCATAGGATCATGATGATTTTGTATAAGTTCTAATTGTTGATAACATGGTAGGCTAGGTTAAGAGTCCTTGAGCCTAGTTTGTCAACAAGGCTTCAAGGATGTCACTCCTTGACTCTTTCGAGTACCTAACAGGTGTATCAATAAAAGCCACCCAAAACCTCAATTGGGAATCCCTATTTCTAGGAAGATTCCCATGAAATAACCTACTCTCCATCTACCCTTATTTCGAAGATGGCAAAAGAAAATAAGCTATATTCAAAATTGTCCCCTATTGCTTTTGCCCCCTATAAACCTCTTTCAAGAAAGCTATGGGTTCCCAAAATTTCACCCACATCCCTCTTTCAAGGATGATGAGGTCTTTCAAGATTTAGGGGTTTTCACCCAACAAGCTCATTTTGGGTATTTGGGGTTTTCACTCACAAATTCCTGCTCTATTTCCCCCTATTTTTTTGGACATTAAACTTGAGTTAAAACACCTGCAAAACATTAAAAAAAACAATAAATGAGTTAAGGATGGGTTACCTCCCATCAAGATCCTAATTTAACGTTGCAAAACGGGTTTTCTTATTCACTACGTAGAATCTTTAAAGTGAACAAACTCCACCTTGGCCACCATGGAGCCTTTCATATTGTAGTGATTCACTCTTTGTCAATTTTCTACAAACATTTTTCTTTCATGATCTTCCAATTCAATGGTACCACTAGGGTAAATGTTAGAAATCATAAATGTCCCCGACCATTTAGAATGAAGCTTCCCCATAAATAGTTTCAAACAAGAATTATAAAGGAGTGCATTCTCCCCGACATTAAATTCCTATATGAATAAAGTAGTGCCATTATAGCATGTAAACATGTAGTCCCCATTTATGTACAAGATAATGCATGCTAAGTGTTTGTTGAAAGGCTTTAGTGAATGAATTAGGAGACAATTGTAACATTCCAATCCATGCATAAGTTTATGACTTTCAAGTGCTTGAAGAGACGCCTCATTGATTGTATTGTGAATGATAGAATATTGTCATGTTATTCAAGACTTGCCATGTTATATTCTTGTTTATGCTATTGAGTACTGGGGTATTTAATACCCGACAATTTAACTGCTACCTAGATCCAGTGTCAGTTTTGAAGATAATCTCAGTCGTGCCACAATCAATAGAACTTAGTTAGTTACAGAACTTAGGAAAACTTAGTAATCTTAGTACAGAACTTAGGAAAACTTAGTAATCTTAGTATCAGTCTAGTCTAGCTCAGTAAATTAATTCAGAACTTAGTAGTATTCAGTCATTTAACAAAATTTAGCAGTGTTCTGTCAGTCAATGGAACTCAGTAACTTAGTTTAGTTCAGTTAAGCCATACGATCAGTAACAACTCAGTCAAGCCTAGTATGAAGTAGGAAAGTTCAGTGTCATTCAGTAGGGAGTAGGACTCAGCACCGAGTGAGCCTAGGGATGGGGGATCACCTGTTAGGTAGGACTGAGATCCTTAGAAGCAATCCCTAAGTTCAAGAACTATGTAGCCAATATGACTGGAATACTCAGGATCACACTCTAGTACAGGACTGATCTCAGGGTTACCCGCTAGATTAGGACTGACTCCACAATAGTTATCTTTACCTGTGGCACGGTACTGAGACCCTTCTAACTGGGGTTACAGGTTGGAACCCAATAGTTCAGATTCAGGGTATGTCGATTAGATGACGACCTATCACAGTCTTAATTTCAGAATTCATCTCAGTAAAAGGACTCAACTCAGTAGTACAGATTCAGGACTATTAGAAACAGTCAACCATTAGTATCATTGATGGATTTAGAGATCACTCGCTAGATAGGATTGATCTCAAATCTAACCAAGAAATATTAATATTCGTAGATTCAGATATCGCCCATTAGATAGAAATGGTCTCATATACAGTCAATCAGTATCAGTACTAATAGATTTAGAGATCACCCATTAGATAGGACTGATCTCAGATACAGTTAATTGGTACTCAGATATCAATATCAGCAGATTTAGTTATCAGTATCCCAACATTAGTAGACTCAAACGTTAATAAATTAGCATTCGGAACTCAGTATTCAGTGTCACTACAATTTTAATTATAGTTTATGCATTCATACATGTATCCTTATTCAGTGTACTTAGATTATTTAGTCAGTATTATTCATGTATGTAAACCCTTGCATTTAGCCTTACCTCATCTGGCATACCAGTACATTCTCACAGACTGACCCATACTTTTCTCTTGCACTATGGTGTTTTTTACCATAGGTTCAGAAGTACGAGATTAAGAGCACCCTTAGCAGTTTAGATTCAATCAGTAGCAATAGACTTAGTAGTGAGTCCTCATCATTCAAGGATGTCCCTTATTTCTTTATTGCATCATATTCAGTATTTTGGTAGATGGAGTTAGTTGGGGTATTGTCCATTCAACTCCTTATTCAGACAGTTTAAAGGCTTTCAGACTGTAGAGTTTTTTAGACTAGTTGTTCAGACAGATGTTTTAGTTTTGATATTGTTAAACTTTATTCAGTTGTATTTTTGTTTTGAACCTTATGGAAAGTTTCTGCCAATTTTCCATATTTTTACAGTGTATTATTCACTGCTCAGTTACAGATATCAGTCAAGGGTTAGCTTTTGGTCCTTCGGGATTACAAGTACCATGTAGCGTCTGAGGTACCAGAATGGGGGCATTATATTACTATTTCTGAGACCTTTTCCATCCTGAGTGAACATAATATTTGTTACCTTCCTACTTGGCATTTCTTTATTTTGTCTCTCTATGAGATACACTGATATTTGATTCAGCCTTGCCTCTAGTTGTTGGATGGTGGTTGAGTGGGACTCAACTATTTGGTGGAGCATGGATAAATCAATTTGCATTTCTTTCACCATTTTGTTGGTCCTCTCAACACAAATCAAGATCCGAGCCAAAATTTCTTCATTGATGAACCCTTTATTTTTGCATATGTCATGCTTTGACTTTCATGGTTCCGACCTTGATTCCCGCCTTTTCCTTAAGAGGTAAGGTGGAAGACCTCCATATATTTAGGAAACACACTCAATTAGTCATCAAATATCTCTTCCTCTGCACTTTCACATGGCTTAGCCTCTCTTGCGTTTATCTTATTTACACTTTCAATTGGGACTCCCAACATATGATTAGTAAGGAGCTCAAGGTGTGACATTACCTTGATCATGTTTGCATCTATTTCCTCCTCCTAAACTTTTCTATTTTGGCATGCAAAGGATGAGGAGAGAGCCCCCGTGACCACCTCGGCATCCTTCATGTCCCAAACCTTAGAAAAACTTGCTACTTGATCCAACACCTTTCATGCAACCCCATATGACAATTTAATGTGCAATCCTCCGGATGCATTGTACACTATATCTTTGTTTATTTGGCCCAATGCCTTATAGAATATTAGGATAAGCGTCTTCTCCGGCATCTCATGGTTAGGAAATTTCAAGATCTTTTCCTTGAATCTTCCCCAAGCTTCATACCACAGTTATTCATGGAATTGGAAAAAATTAATAATTTCATCTCGCAATTGTAACAACTTTGAAGGTGGGAATTTTTGACTTAATAAAGACTCCGTAAGTCTTATCCAAGAGGTAATGGAACATGTGGACAAAGATCTTAGCCATAGCACCGCCTTTTGCATTAGAGAGAATGGGAGAAGGAGCAATCGGATGGACTATTGGGATTTGTATGTAATATTAATGGGGGAATAAACTTCTAAAAAGTTCTTCAAGTGCAAATTTGGGTCCTCATGTGCTAGATCCCCATAACATCCCTTTAAGTGAAGCAATTGTAGCATTATGCTTGTGACATAAAATACTCTATTTCCTTCGGTGGAGGGAATGTTGATAGCACTTTCATGCTCTTCGATGCCAAGATAATACAAGCAATCCTAAATCCTAATTATTTAGAATAGATTGTGATTACCTAATAAAAAAAGGAGATTAAATTAAAATAACCATGGGTATACCCAAGTAAAAATCACACTGCACAAGTAAAATCTATATTTCACTCCTCGACAATGCCGCCATTTTGATAATGCTCACTTATATAATCTATATTGGTAGAGGATGGTCGTTGTCAATAGCTTAACTTTTGTTGAGGTTGAATCCACGAGGAGTGAGATTTATATTTTGAGTTCTATAGGTGTCAAGATTAGTAAAAAGATACTCGAAGTGTACACATCATAAAACACATAATGTAAAGTGGAGGGGGGCTGATTTGGAATAGGATGTTATTAATACCAAGTCACACAACACACTACTATAATACTTTTGTTTTAGAATTCAACTTTTGGAGAGATCTTGGGAATATGTCTACCTAAGTGCAAGTTGTGCATGGGATCTTAATGGTTTTGTATAAGTTCTAATTGTTGATAACATAGTAGGCTAGGTTAAGAGTACTTGAGGCTAGTTTGTCAAAAAGGCCTCAAGGATGTCACTCCTTGACTCTTCTGAGTACCTAACGAGTGTATGATTAAAAGCCACCTAAAACATCAATTTGGTATCCCAATTTCTTGGAAGATGCCCATGACATAACCTACTCTCCATCTACCCTTATTCCAAAGATGGCAAAATAAATTAAGCTATATTCACAATTGTCCACTATTGTTTTGGCCCCCTATAACCCTCTTTCAAGAAAGCTATGGGTTCCCAAAAGTTCACGCACATCCATTTTTCAAGGATGATGAGAGCTTTCAAGAGTTTGGGGTTTTCACCCAACAAACCCATTTTGGGTATTGGGGTTTTCACCCATAAATACCAACTTATTTAATCCAAGCAATAATGGAATCCATAATCAACAACTAATAATAGTGCAAACACATCATCACCCAAACACAATTGCACCTTAGTCCAACATAATCCCAAGAATAGAGAATTTAGTTACTCATGAAATAAAAGAGAGTAAATATATGAAACAATTCGTTCATGGCATCCATAACAATGGGGGATAAGGAAAATCTTCACTTCACACTTAAATTTCACCAATTTCAACTTGAAATTTTAACTACAGAAAATGTTTCCCAAATTCTAGGATTCACTAATTTTCTAATTTTTCAACTCTCCTCCCTTGCATAATGTCCTAAGGGAAAAAGAATTATGCCTTATATGGGAATTGGAATCAGCTACGTCTTTTGACTAAACTTTCCTTGATCATTAAACTGCTAGGACGCAATTAAGGCTACTGTGACCGTAGTCAACACTCGTGATCCTAGTATATTAACTTGTCTTGAATGGCCACAATTGCGGTATCTTAGGCTTGTTTCTACTCTAGGTTTTCCAGCAACACTACTTTTCTCCTTTTGGTTGATTTTAGTTCAAATCCATGTCTTTCTGCCTCATGACCTGTATGACTGCAAAATGTAGAAATCAGTGCCTTTAATCACAATTTTGTCTCATTTATACTTTAAAATTGTGGTAATATACATGAATGTTGAGTGCAAATGAGCGGTAAATTCACCACTCAGAAGTCAGCTGGGTCACATATTAAACTCCAATACAAAAGGGTGCTACTTTTGGTTATGATTCTGGCCAATATTATCTCTATGCACTTTTTACTCGCCCAAAATATAAAGCATCTCCAGATGTTGTTACTTGTATGTTAGAGATCTTTTCCTTAGATGTTTATTGTTTGATTAATCCAAGTTCTATCCTATCTTATGTGACACTTTATATGGCTGTGCATTATGGTTTTGGTCCTAAAAATATTTTTGACCCCCTTTATGTTTCTACTTTGGTGGGTGACTCTATAGTTTGCTAGAAAAATCTACAGGGGTTGTGTGGTGTCTATCTTTCATAGAAAGACATTGGTGGATTTGATAGAGTTTGATATATTAGATTTTGATGTTATCTTAGGAATCCAAAAGGTTCATTTTCATTACACTAATAAACCGTACTTGAATAGGAGAGGAGTTCCTTAGTGCCAAAAAGAGGTTTATTTCCTATCATAGAGCTCAGAAATTAATTTCAAAAGGGTGTCTATATTATCTAGTATGGGTTAAGGATTCTAATTCTAAAAGTCTTTTGGAAACTATCCCTGTGGTTAATGAATTCGCTAAAGTATTTTCCAATGATCTTTCTGGAATTCCTCTTGATAGGGAAATAGATTTTAGGATTCTGTCCAAGATACAATTTAGCCTCTCCCAAGTTGTATGTTAGGGTATGGGTTATATGTTTCCTAGTCGTATGATACCCTATGCATAGCCTAGTTTAATCTGTCCAAGGTATGACTTAAGGTATATTTAGGGTACCATTCGTACCCTAAGGTACTAGTTAGTTAGAATGGTCATATGTTGAATTGTTTAGGGGTCCATGGTAGATCCTATAGTATGATTTAGGGTACCACTCGTGCACTAGGGTACGAGTTGGATGTGGAACTCATACCCTCCTGGGTGCAACTTTTAGCTTTTAAGTTGAGGGCATTTTAGAAATTTCCTACCCCTTAACCCTTATAATCCATCACTTATAACTTTATTTAGACCTTCAATTTTCACATATACCAGTTCAAAAACATTCTAAAACACTCTAAAAACTTCTTCAACAAGATTGGAGGCTAGGGTTTCAAGAGTGTTCTTGTAAAGGCTGGGGGGGGGGGGGGGGGGTCAAGTATCTTTCCCTAAATCATCTTTCATAAGGTATTTGACTTTTCTCTTATTAGTATTTATCAAATATCATGTTATTTAAACATTTCTTATGAATCTTTAATGGTTTTTTTTGAAACAAATGTTGAGGGTTTTGATGTGTATTGATGGGTAATGTTTACTCTTGTTTAAACTTGTGCCTTTATATGTTTTTGATGATGATTGGCACATGTGAGTGCTTATTGATTATGGTTTAACAAGTTGGTCATGAGTGACCCTAGTATTAATGGTTTTAACTTGGGTTTTGGTCATGGTAAAGGTATGCCCTTAAGGTGTTTTTGAAAATATATACTAGAAATAACTAGTCACATATTGAATGTGTTTTGAATTAAGGTAATGGCTTAATGAGTAAGAATGATTGGTAAATAACCTTGTAAAGGCCTTGTTGGACCTTTAGTCAGTTAATTGGTAACCTTGGTGGTTGGTTTAGTTAAAAAGGGACTTGAGTCCCAAAGCATGATATTGAATTGTGTTTGAACTAAAGGTCGGTGTAAGAATACTAATGAATGGTTTGGTAAAGGTATTGATGACCACAACTTGACTTGAATAGTGGTTGAAACTAAGGCATTGGCCTATTAAGGTGGTTGATTGATCATGGTTCACAAAGACCTTGTGGCCATATATGGTGTTGAATTGAGGCCTTGATGACTTGAAATGACTATGTGGGTTAAAGTCCTTAAATGTTGAATTGAGTTGATGTGAATACATAGACAAAGGGTTAGAGTCCCAATGTTGACTAGTAATGGACACGATGCGATACAAGATCAATGGGCTCCACTCCTTTAGGATCTATGCTTTAAGAATTACATCTACAGATCCAAGACTTGGTCATTTTAGAAGGTCAAATATGTGAATGGAGGATAGCTGGGAAAAAAGATCTATTTGATGATATCCTGCATGAAAGGAATGGGAGATACCACATTTTTATAGTAGCTTGGGCTTCGAAAGAATATGAGCGTACATTTTATTGTTTTAGGATTTGGGTTACTTTTTGGCCCAATAGCTTTTCGGGTCAGTTTTGGGCCCATTGGGTAATAAATAGGCCATGGTTATAAATAGCTTGTTTTCTTTAATTCTTAGGTAGTTGATGAATGATAAATTGAGTTGACACTTGAGATTGTTTTGCAGAAACTTGTTGGGAGTTTCTTGAGTCATGAGAAATGTGGGTTCTCGGGAATCCGTTCTCATTTGTGTCCTCGTAAGAGGTTGGTGATGCCGGTGATTGATAGAAAGGTCTAGGGTTTAGTATACCCTTGGTTTTCCTCTCGTTATTGGTTTATGTCAATCTATCTATCCTTTACATATTTCTTTATTTTCCTTTGTTTGTTCTTGTTTCGTGTTTGTTTCCATTTTTGTGTTTTACATCTTGTATCATTTGGTATCCAACCAGTAAGCGAACACCCTCAAGCATCCAACCTGCCCTCAACCTGCGCCCAACCTGCTCCCATACCTTAAAACAGTCCACCCCGCATTTAGTATCCGTCCAAGGTGTATCTAGGCAGCCCTAACACATATCCAACGTATCTCTAACTCTCTTGAACACATTATCGACTTCAAAACTCCATCAAATCAGGTTCCAAACTCATTAATTTCATCTATTGATTCCTCCTTTCATATTTTTTATTTTTGATGCTAATAACAACTGAACCGTAATCACTTAGTTGTTTAATTAGTTCTTGTTTGTTCTTATTTTGTGTCGTAATTTATTTGTGTGCTTTTGTTGTGTCTTTTTTCATTGAGTTGAGTCTTTAACCTCCAAAAGAATCATCAATTGTTGCATCATCCCTTTTTTCAATTATAGAACTATGGGTGGTGTAATATTGAAAACCATATGGGAATCCATCATGGATTGGTGACAAGAATTGAATAGCTGGAAGGAGGATGGGTCACGCTTGAAAGGGAACATGGAAAAGGTGATATGTCTTACTACCCAAACTGCACCAAATGTATCCCAACCACCATAATTCCACCAACAAACACCCCATTACCAAAGACCATATCCGATTCCACCTCAAGAACATGTTCCCTCTACCCAACCCATTACAAACCAAGTTCCCAAAGACATTGTTCAACTAGCCTAAATCCAAATTAAAAATACCACTTCTAACATGAAACCTTTGTCACTCATTAACCATGATACTAGCATTTTACCTAGCATCACTCTTTCATTTGTATAGGTTCATGAACAAACAATATCAAAGGAGGATGCAAGGATAATTCCATATGAAAATAAGCTTAAAAGCCTAACGGAATTCTTACCAAAGGATTCCAAAATTGAAAGATGCAACGACAAGTTGGTAAAGGAGTTGGATTTGAGGATGAATCCTTTTCAATAAAGGGAGGATGATATAAGATCAATGGGCTTCACTCCTTTAGGATCGATGCTTCAAGGATTACATCTACGGATCCAAAGCTTAGTCATTTTAGGAGGTCAAATATGTGAATGGAGGATAGCTTGGAAAAAATTTATATTTGGTGATATTCTACATGAAAAGAATGGGCAACACCACATTTAGATGATATCTTGGGCTTTAAAAGAGTATGGGCGTACATTTTATTATTTTGGGCTTTAGGTCACTTTTGGGCCCAATAGCTTTTAGGGTCACTTTCAGGACCATTGTGTAATAAATATCCCATGGATATAAATAGCTAGTTTTCTTTCATTTTTAGATAGCTGATGAATGATGAATTGAGTTAACACTTGAGAGTGTTTTGTAGAAACTTGTTGGGAGTTTCTTGAGTTGTGAGAAATGTGGGTGCTCAGGAATCCATTCTCATTTGTGTCCTCATAAGAGGTTGGTATTGCCAGTGATTGATTGGAAGGTCTAGGGTTTAATAGACCCTTGGTTTTCCTCTTCTTTCCAGTTTATGTTAATCTATCTATCCTTTACATTATTACTTCTTTTTCCTTTGTTTGTTCTTGTTTCGTGTTTGTTTACATTTTTGTGTTTTACATCTCGTATCATGATGGCTTGTGGTTAGAGTCCACTTGTGTAATAAGATGGCTTATGGTTAGAGACCACTTATTTGATAAGATGGCTAGTGGTTTGAGTCTAATTATCTAGCAAAAGGGCTTGTGGTTTGAGTCTACATATCTAGAAAAAGGCTTGAGGTTATTGTTTATTTGCATAATAAGTTGGCTTAGTGTTAGAGTCCTCTTGCTTGATATAACCTACGCAAGTGGAAGGTTAGAGTCCTCTACTTCATGGTTCATGGTTGGGTTCTTTAAAATGCATGCTATGGCCTTGTTATCTTTTTTACACTTGATGAATCTATATATATCTACATGTCTATGTGTATAAATTTGATGACTTATAATAGTTTGACTTGGTATTAAATAATGACACAATTTTATCCTTACCCTTTAATTATATGCTAGCGCTCAATCGTTAATAGTCCCCAGACACCATTTCTCCATGCGACGTAGGGGCCAAAATATCTTCTTCTTTTCTTGCACAGTAACCAGGTGCTCGAGTGGATCGTGTGTTGAATTTGACATATTGATCTTTCATACTTTAGAAGGCATACATTTTATTGTCTTTCTATCTTATTTCATAAACTTTATTAAACTCGGTTTGGCTATTGTCGGGGACATGTCTCGACATATTATAAACATCAGATTGGTAGAGGCTTGTGGATGACTGTGGACTTTGGTATGTTATTTAGTATATTGACATTAATGGTTAGATTACATATTTCTTAAGTAATGATTGCTAGTCTTATTTCTTCTATTTTGCTATATGATTGAAGTTTATCCGATACTTGAGGATTAATATGATAGTTAGGTTGGGTTAATGGGGCAATCTCTAGCACTAGTTGGGCTTGATATACCCATTTAACAAGGCCTGGTTTAGGGTTATGTCAAGTTGGTATAAGAGCCTAGGCTCATGGTAAATTAGGAGTCCACAAAGCAATGTTAAGTAGTGTCTCTTTTATGGGTGTGTAGTGACCATGCTTTTAAGAGAGAGAATATAAGGCATTGGGAATATTTCACTTTCTTACTGTCTTATTTTGAGCTATAGAGTTTAAGGTCTTGGATCCTTCTTATTTCTGTTTGCTCGCCTTTCAGATCATGCTTCCAAGAAGATCTGAAGTTCCTGAAAACCCTTCTATACTGACTGGGGCCAATATTAATGGGATTCACTATACTTATGGAGTCCATACTCGGTCTAAGGGTCTGGTACCTAATGGTCTGAGAGTTCCACCAATTACCTCTAGTTATCCTCTAATTACTCAGGCTGACGTGTCGAATGCTAATTTTTATCAGTTGATTCATATGATTGCTTAGTTAGTAGCTTCTCAGGCTGAGCGTGGTGCATCTTTTACTCCATCTTCTGAGGTCACAAGGGTTTGCTAGTTTATGAGGTTAAGTCCTCCAACATTTATCGGTGTTAAGGTTGAGGAAAACCCCTAAGGTTTTCTTGATTAGATGGAAGGATTTTCATAGTTATGCATGTCACTAATGTGGAAGTGGTGGAGTTTGCATCCTATCAGTTGAAGAATGTGGCATACCTATGGTGTGAGGAGTGGGAACAGATAAGGGGTGATTTTGATGAGCCATCTTAGTGGGAGGATTTTACTAATGCTTTTATGGACTGCTACTTTCCTCTAGAGTTAAGGGAAGAAAAGGTGAAAGAGTTTGTTAATTTAAAGTAAGGAAAAATATCAGTCAGGGAGTATGCCATGAAGTTTCACCAACTGTCTAGGTATGTTCTAGAGTTAGAGTAGGATATGAGGGCTCAAATAAAGATGTTTGCCTCAGGATTGTCTTGTGAGTTGGTCCTTGAGAGCAAGGTATCTTTGTTGATCAAAGCTATGGATATCTCTAGATTGGTTGTGTACATGTAACAAGTGGAGAAAGAAAAAAATAAACAAGTTGAGATTGATGAAAGTCAGAGAAATAGGTCTCAATTTTCTGATCAAATTAGAGACCCACAGTTTAGTGGTAAGTGTTACATGAGTAAGAATTGGGTGTGTCCTATATCCTATTCTACATCTAGTACTCCCTACTCGAGACCATTGGGAGATAGACATTTTAAGAGTGTTAATGTTCCTAAGGCACAGGGTGCCCAATCTCAGGCTAGTAGTGCTCAGTTGGCTCTATCCTACCCTCTTTTTAGATTTTGTGGTCAACATCATCATGGACAATATGAGATGGAAGGAAAAAATGTTTTAGATATGGTTAGATTTGGCACATACAGCGAGAGTTCCTCTCTCTAGTGGCTTTTTGGGCCAATAGGGCCCTTATTCGTACTTCGTCTACTCCTATACCGAAGGATGGTTCTTCTGCTTTTGTTTCTAGTACCGATACTAGTTGGAATTGCTTATATGCACTTGCTATGAGGCAGGATTCTTAGGCATCTCCATATGTTGTTACCGGTATATTGAAACTTTTCTCCCATGATGTGTATTGTTGTAGTGATACGGGGTTCACTCTCTCTTATGTGACCCCATTTGTTGCTGTGACTTTTGGTTTTGGTTCTAAGTGTCATCCTATTCCTTTTTCTATTTCTACCCTGGTAGGAGACTCTGTCGACGTTAAAAGAGTCTATAGGGGGTGTGTGGTAGCTATTGGTAGTAGAGAAACTCTGATAGACTTGATAGAGCTAGACATAGTTGATTTTGATGTTATTCGGGGAATGGATTGATTGTACTAGTGCTATGCTTCCTTAGATTGTCCAACCTAAAAGGTCAAGCTTAAATTCCTTAATGAGCCGGTCATTGTATGGAAAGGGGGTTCTTTAGTGCCTAAGGGGTTCATCTTATATATTATGACCCAAAAGTTGATTTCTAATGGGTGTTTGTATTATTTGGTCCAAGTTAAAGATTCTAACTCGAAAGGTCTTTCTCTAGAATTTATCCCCATGGTTAATGAGTTCCCCGAGGTATTTCTTGATGACCTTCAAAGTATTCTTCTCAATAAGGAAATTGATTTAAGGATTGGTCTTCTTCTGGACACTCGTCTAATTTCTATCCCTCCTTATGGAATGGCTATGATGGAGTTGAAAGAGCTTACAGAACAATTGAAGGATCTCTTAGATAATGGTTTTATTCATCCTAGCATGTCTCCTTGGGGTGCTCCCATGTTGTTTGTGCATAAGAAGGATGGTTCCTTTCAAATGTACCTTGACTATCGTAAGTTGTATAAGGTGACCATAAAGAATAAATATCCTCTTTCTAGGATCGATGATTTGTTTGATCAACTTCAAGATGCAAAGTATTTCTCTAAGATTGATCTTAGATCGGGTTATCATCAGCTTAAGATTAGGGAAGAGAATATCCCTAAGACTGCCTTTAGGACCTAGTATGGTCACTTTGAGTTCTTAGTCATATCTTTTGGGTTCACCAATGCCCCAACAACATTCATAGATTTTATGAATAGGGTTTTCCCTCCATTTTTTGATTTTTTTGTCATTGTCTTTATTGATGACATCTTGGTCTATTCTAAGAAAGAGGCGGATCATGTCGATCACCTCTGTGCTATGTTGGAAACCTTGAAGGATTATCGTTTGTATGCCAAGGTATCTAAGTGTGAGTTTTGGTTGAAAGCTGTGATTTTTCTTGGTCATGTTATCTTGAGTGAAGGGACCAAGATGGATCCACAAAAGGTTACGAAGGTTAAGATATCGCATAGACCTATGACTTCAACTGATATTCAGAGCTTCTTGGGTCTATCCAGTTATTATAGATGATATGTGGAAAGTTTTTTGATGATAGGTACTCCATTGACTAAGTTGACACAGAAAAAGGTCAAGTTCTTATGGTCGGATACGTGTGAAGGTAGTTTTGAGAAGTTGAAAGATAAATTAACTTCGACTCCAGTTTTGACCTTGCCCAAGAGTAATTATGGTTTAGTAGTGTATTGTGATGATTCTCATATTGGGCTTGGTTGTGTGTTAATGCAACATGGTGATAATGCCCCAAATCTGGTACCTGAAACAGTACATGGTGCCCATGACCCCGAAGGACCATAAGCTAAACCATGACTGATATCTGTAAACTGAGCATTGAATAATACTGATAATATCGTAAATGTGGAAACATGAACTGAAAGTCCATAAGGTTCAATACTAGTACATAACTGAAAAGTATGGTATAATAATACCAAAATAACTGAGATAATTGTCTAAATATACTGTAGTCTGAAAGCCTCTAAACTGTCTGAAAAAGAGTTGATGGGATAAGTCCCCAACTAACTTCGGGCTTCTGAAATAATAAAGTAATAAAATAATCATGCTATCCTCGAATAGTGAGGACTCACTTCTAGTCTGGCTACTGAACGTCTGATCTACTAAGGATGCTCGGGAGCTCGTGTGTCTAAACCTTTGGTATAAAACATCATAGCGCAAATGCATCAGTACGTTGAATGTACTGGTATACAAGTAAGGTAGGCTGAATGTAATAGTTCATATGGATGAACAATAATAACTAATTGAATAATATAAATGTGAGAATACATGCATGAATACATAACTATAACTAAGATCATGATAATGCTAAATCATGAATTCTGATAACATGGGTTTACTGATATCTGAGTACTGATAGTGGGATACTAAATATGAATGACTGAATCTACTGAATACTGAGAGACTGATGTTGTATCACTAATATAGGAAAGACTGTCCTGACAGTTCTGATTATAAAGAACTGGTCTGATTGACTGTATCTAATAGTTGAGTCTGAATACTGATAACATGAGTTTTGTATAATTAATATACTATTAACTGAGTTTGTGATAACATGATTACTGAGTTTGAGTACTGATAACATGAGTGAATGTATCTGACAATCCTAATACTAATAGAAATAGCTGAGTTTCGCACTGTACTAAGTTAACTATATCTGACAGTCCTAGTTTTTGTAGAACTATCTGAGTTCTATTACTGAAACTGAATGAGTGTATCTGACAGTCCTGATTCTATAACTGAAACTGTGGGAAGTAGTTATCTGATCGACATGCCTCTAATATGCCATTATGGCTGAGTTGGGGTCCAATCTGTAACCCCAATTAGAAGAGTGTCAATATCACGCCACTGGTAAGGACAAGCTGTGGGTGACCCTTATTTGATAGTATCCCCAAATGAAAATGGTGGGGCCCTTATTTGAAAATGCTGATCCACCTCATCAACCCTCATAATATAGTGTTGATGTCTCAATCTATGCTGGCTACATAGTTTTGCAATGCAAAGATGACTTCTAAGAATCACACCCTCATCTGATAGTATGTGTTCCCATCCTTGGGTTCACTCGATGGTAATTCCTACTCCCATCTGAATAGACTCTGAACATGATTCACTGTACTGAACATGAGCTGAGTTACTGAATTCCGTTGACTAATGAAATACTACTAATATCTAACAACTGACTGAGTTAATGAGATCATGGAGATTTCTTGAGATTACTAAGATCATAGAGATTACTAATGTTACTAAGATCACTGAGGTCACTGAGATAATGAGCTACTGAGATTACTGAGATTTTTGAGATTTCTAGAAGAGACTGGACTGATATTGAATTTACTGAGTTCTCCTGAGTCATGACACTGAATAAATTCTACTGATCATGGCTCGACTGAGATTATTGTGAAAATATGACATGGCTCTAAGTACACAGCTAAATTGTTGGGTACAAGTACCCCCAAGACTCGATGGAAAGAAACTGACATAGCATGACTTACGTGAACACATGAACAACAACATAATTTATAATTCATGTATTATAGCACTTCATCAAACATGTGATATACATAAACTTGTACAAATATGGGGATTTTATAATATCATGCTAGTTGGGCACTTTTCCTTCATATCGGCATTTAATCAAACACTTGATAGGCATAATATATGTTGACACCATTATACAATAATTATACATCATGATTCAACATCTAATTTCACCATCCTAGGGTTTAATCATAGGTTCACATGAATATACATCTAGACAAACCAATTCCATATAACATTAATCACCCAACATAGATTTGAATTCAAATGATCATTCTCAACATAAACAAAATAAACCCAACATAATGTTCATAAAGAAAATCTAAAATCTTGACTTTAGAAAAGGGATTCTTGGTCTTCATGGATGAAAGGAGTCCATGAATGAACAGTATGCATACCTGGGATGAGATTTCTTGAGTATTGATGGTGAAATCTTCTTGAATTTGATTCCCCAATAGAAACCCTAGCTTGTTCTTGAGAGAAACTTGAGAGAAACTAGTATATTTTAGGTGAAGAATGACTAGATCACACATTATTAGGTATATATAAGGGTGGGAAATTGACCCTTTTAAACCTTGATGCGTCTTTAATTTCTGAGAAAATGTCCCGATTTTCATCCTTGGCGTGACGCTCCACTATTATGCCAAGTCACTGGAAAGTGACAAATGGGAAATTGCACGGTGGCATGATACGGAGCTATCGCATTGCCACCTTGTCTGTGACCTAGAAGTTTAGCGCGACGTGCCCTTATCGCGGAGCAACACTGGAAATTGACAATTGCTATTTGAGCTATCTCCGCGATGCGTCGAAGGCTCAGGTGATACACTATCTTATTAAAAAGGCTCCAACTTTTCACCCAGGTGTTAGATTTTGGTAAATTTTGTATTGTTGGAAATCTTATTGAATTTCCCACATGAAAAAAAATGAAATCTTAAAAATACCACATGTGCAAAAGCGAATTCATCTTTCAAAGAAAGCTTCTAACATTCTTGGAAAACTTTTTAAGCTAGGAAAAGTACGGGGTATTACAATGGTAGGGTAGTGGCCTATGCTTTTAGGCAATTAAAAGTTTATGAGAAGAACTTCCCTACTTATGATTTGGAGTTATTAGCCGTGGTTTTTGCATTGAAAATTTGGCGTCACTATCTCTATGGGGTTCATGTTGACATATTTTTAGATCATAAGAGCCTACAATATGTTTTCACTCAAAAAAAGTTGAATCTCAGGAAATAGAGATAACTTAAGTTGCTAAAGTATTATAATATGAGCCTTTATTACCATCCAGGTAAAGCTAACGTAGTTGCTGATGCTCTTAGTAGGTTATCTATGGGGAATTTAGCTCATATGGATGAGGATAAACAGGAGTTAGTGAAGGACATTCATCATTTGGTTAATCATGCAATTCATCTCACAAACTCTGAGGCTGGTGGTGTGTTTGTGCATCCAGTATCACAGTCATCTTTTGTTATAGAGATAATAGGAAAACAAATGTTGGATCATAATTTGATAAAAATTAAGAGTAATATGGATCAAAAAAAGGTTGTCAATTTTGCGGTTTATGCTGCTGGTATCTTGAGGTACCAAGGTAGGGTATGTCTTTTTGATGTCGATGGATTGAGGGAAAGGATTATGGTAGAGGCTCATGGATCTCGGTATGCTATTCATCCTTGTTCTACAAAGATGTATCATGATCTTAGGGATTTTTATTGGTAGATTAATATGAAGAGGCATGTGGCTACATATGTGGCTATGTGTATGGTGTGTTAACAGGTGAAAGTTGAGCACTTGAGACCCAGGGGTTTGTATCAAGAGATAGAGTTGCCCAAATGGAATTGGGAAGTGATTAATATTAATTTTGTCACCGGTCTTCCTTGGTACATATTTGATTTTGATGAGGGTTGGTAATGCTTCCTACAAATTAGAGTTTCCCTCTAGTTTGAGCTCTATCCCATCGGTATTCCATGTGTCAGTGTTACGAAAATATATAGGTGATCCTTTATTGGTTATTCCCTTGTAGGATGTTGGTGTTTTAGACTCTGTGTTCTATGAAGAGGTAGAAGTGAGGATCTTGGATTGACAAGTTTTTGGGTTTCGAAAGAAAGAGGTGGCTTCAGTAAAGGTTCTATAAAGGAACCAAAAGTCTGAGAAAGCTACTTGGGAGGCAGAAGAGGACATGAAGTCCAAGTACCCGCATTTACTTTCATTTTGGAAACTCTTGCTTGAGGTATGTGTTAATCTTTTTAACTTAATTTATGTCTTTGATAGGCAAAAATAGTCCAAGTCCCTAAATTTTGAAATTGAGCAAATATTTTGATAGGCTATGGGTTCGAGTCCCAAAGTCAATTAAATCAATGGTTGAGTGATAATGATCATGGCATGTGTCTTATCCTTGTTCTATGTCTTTATTTTCTAATTTGGTTAAGTGTTAGGATAATGTGTAATAATGTGTTAGAACATTATTGCGCTTTCCTCTTCCATCATTCAAGGATGAATGATCCAAGTGGAGGAGAATTGAAACACCTAGGCGTTGGACCCTTAAAATTATTTCCTTGGGTGATGTTTCTGGGAAAGGTGCGACTCAAGGGTACTAGTCGTACCCTAGGATATGATTAGGGGTCACCTCACTCATATGTTAGGTAGTATAATGGGGGTTACATTCTTTCCAAGGTAGGGTTTAGCCTCTCGCAAGTTGTATGTTAGGGTATGGGTCGTATGTTGCCTAGTCGTAGATGCCATATACTTAGCCTAGTGGAATTTTCCAAGATATGACTCAAGGTATGGTTTAGGGTAACATTCATACCCTAAGGTATGAGTTAACTTAGCATGGTCATATGTTGAATAGTTTAGGCATCCATGGTGAAGCCTAGGGTACGAGTTAGGGTACCACTCACACCCTAGTGTAAGACTTGGGTATGGAACTCGTACCCTCCTGGGTACAACTTTTACCTTTTAAGCTGAGGGAATTTTTGACATTTTCCACCCCTTAATTCTTATAACCCATGAATTATAACCTTATTTGTCCCTTTATTCTTCACATGTACAAGTTCACAAACATTCCAAAAAACTCTCAAAAACTTCTTCAACATGATTGAAGGCTTGGGTATCAAGAGTGTTCATCTAAAGGCTGGGGGGGGGGAGGTCAAGAATCTTTCTATGAATCATCTTTTATAAGGCATGTGACTCTTACCTTATAATTATTTCTCAAAAATTATGTTATTTAATCATTTTTATGAATCTTTAATGGTGGTTTTTGAAACAAACATTAGGGGTTTTGATGTACAGTGTTGGGTAATGTTTACTCTTATGTAAACTTGTATCTATACATATTTTTGGTAATGATTGGCATAGGTGGGTGCTTATTTATTGTAGTTTAACAAGTGGGTCATGAGTGACCCTAATATTCATGGTTTTTACTTTGGTTTTGGTCATGGTAAAGGTACGCCCTCAAGGTGTTTGTGAAAATGTCTGCTAGAAATAACTAGTCACATGTTGATAGTGATTTAAACTAAGTTAATGGCTTAATGAGTAAGAATGATTGGTAAATGACCCTGTAATGTTCTTGTTGGCCCTTTACTATGTTATTTTATGACCTTGGTGGTTGGTTTGGTTATAAAGGGTTTTGAGTCCCTAGGCATAAGGTTGAATTATGTTTGAACTAAAGCTCGATGTAAGAATGCTAATGAACGGTTTGATATAGGTCTTGATGACCACAACCTTACTTGAATGGTGGTTGAAACTAAGGCATTGGACTATTAAGGTTATTGATTGATAAATAGTTGATAATGACCTTGTGGTCATGTATAGTCTTGAATTGAATCCTTGATGGCTTGAAATGGGTAAGTCTGTTAAAGTCCTTAAATGTTGAATAGAGTGGATGTAATTGCATGGACAAAGGGTTAGAGTCCCAATGCCGACTAGTAATGGTTATGATGGCTTGTGGTTAGAGTCCACTTACGTAATAAGATGGCTTGTCGTTAGAGTCCACTCGTTTAGTAAAATAGCAAGTGGTTAGAGTCTATTTTTCTAACAAAATATCATGTGGTTAGAGTCCACTTGTCTACTAAAAGGCTTTAGTTTAGAGTCCACTTTCATAATAATATGTCTTGGGGTTAGAGTCCTCTTGATTGATATAACCTACGCGGGTGGAAGGTTAAAGTCCTCTACTTCATAGTTCATGATTGGTTCTTTAAAATATGTGCTATGTCCTTGTTATCTTTTTGACACTTGATGTATCTATATATATCTACATGTCGATGTGTATAAATGTTGTGGATTATGATGGTTTGACTTGGTATTGAATAATGACACTATTTTATCCTTACCCTTGAGTTACATGCTAGCGCTCCAACCTCTAAACATCTCTGAATGCTGTGTCCCTAAGTGACATAGGGCTAGATCATCTTTTTCTCTTCCTGCGCAGTGACCAGGTGCTCGAGTGAAATGTGTGTTGACTCCAAAGTGGTGAGAATCCATACTTTAGAAGGAATATGTTTCACAGTCTTTCTATCTTATGTCATATACTTGTATTAGACTCGGTTTGTTTAGCTATTGTCAGGGGCATGTCCAGACATATTATAAACATTGGATTGGTAGAGGCTTATGGATAATGGTGGACTTGGGTATGTTGTTTAGCATATTGACATTAATGGTTGGATTAGAAATTTCTTAAGTAATGATTGCTAGTCTTATTTCCTTTATTTTTTTTACATGATCAGAGTTTATCCGATACTTGAGGATTGATGTGATTGTTAGGTTGGGTTAACGGGGAGATCTCCTTTCCTAGTTGGGCTTGATATTCCCATTTGACAAGGCCCAGTTTTGGGTTGTGTCAATATACCAGTGCTTACCCCCTGACCATCCTTGGACGCATGATGTAGATTTTGAAGAGTTTTCTAGTGCACCTGTGCAGCGTTAAGTGGTCGAGTAAGTCTGATGAGTTGTTGTGAAGTGGTGATCCTCCATTATTCGGAAGGCCTTGTCATTTCATTATTCTTTCCTTATGGTCATAGTACTTTTAGATTCTTTTCGGTCATAGTCCGGGACTGTAATACCCGATACTATTCTTAGCTCAGTACAACTCCTAGTTGTATGCATAAGGGGCTTAATGCCTTGAAATTTCACTAAGTGTTGGGGACTTAGTCATTTTTAAGGCTTCTAAACTTAAAGGGCTTTTAACTTAGTATTCCTAACATTGAGATATTGATTTTTGAGTTAATTTATGTTCAAGGATATGAGGAGCATGTCTCGGAGAAGTTTTAGATTTTTCGGATGGGGTTTGGGTCATTTTTGGATCACAATACCAAAGGGTTATCATGATAAGACCGCATGATGATGTTATTTTTGTTGTCATGCAGACTGCATCGCGATGAGGGAAATGCACTACAATGATAAGACCCCATTCTGGTCCGCTTGTTACGCCCAATTTTGAATTTAATTGTTAGAGGGGAAATTAGGTCTTTTCCCCCTCAACCCAATCATTCATAACATGACTTGGGCATCAGTTAGGGCATAATATTGCACTTCTTCTCCAATTTTCCACCAAATAAAACCATTCCCTTTCCCTAAGAGAACAAATTCAATTCTTTTATCCCCAAGAAATCAAGAATTCATCTTCCCCAAGTTGAAGAACCTTCAAGAAAGCATCAAGTTTGGTATTTCTCTTTTAAGTTAAGGGTTTAAGGTATGTGGGGTGTTCATTCATAGGTTTCTTCCACCCATGGAGCCTAAAAACCCTTTTTTTCAATTAAAGAATGTTTTTTCTATTATTATGATATTTTATATTGCTTAAGATGGGTTTAAATTTAAGTTTTCATTGTAATTTTAATTCGATTAAGCCCACGTATGATTCCACGCAAGATTTTAAATTCCTTATGCTATGAATTTGAATTTCCCATGGTTTGTTCAAGAGAACTTAGGGACTTCTGCTAGTGACTCATGCCTAACTGACGGGGGAGATAACATCCCTCCATTCACTCGATGCTAAAGGTTACTTCCAACTGAATGACACTGATACTGGACTGGACTAAATTAAGCTTAATTGAACATGATTTTATAACTTATAATGCTCATCGTGATTACATCAACTAAGTAAATAATAGAATTTGTGGTTTAACTGAATCATGACTGAAATAATCTAAATTTAGGTAAAAACACTTAGGTGTCGAGTATTCATAACCCACCATCACTGAATGATCATTGAATGAAATAACAAGCTTAAACTTGTAGTAAAGGATCATGGTTTAAAACCCATAAGCATAGATACTCCATCAAACATGTGGTGATCATGAATTTAAACATGTGAATGCTTTAAATAGGGGAAATAAACATAATTACATGACTGAAAGTTTATGACTTCAGTTATGTAATTATGTTGATTTCCCCTATTTAAAGCATTCACATGTTTAAATTCATGATCCCCACATGTTTGATTGAGTGTCTATGCTTATGGGTTTTTAACCATGATCCTTTACTAAAAGTTTAAGCTTGTTATTTCATTCAATGATCATTCAGTGCTGGTGGGTTATGAATACCCGACACTGAAGTGTTTTTACCTGAATTTTGATTATTTCAGTCATGGTTTAGTTAAACCAAAAATTCTATTATTTACTTAGTTGATGTAATCATGATGAGCACTATAAGTTATGAAATCATGTTCAGTTAAGTTTAATTCAGTCCAATCCAGTATCAGTGTCATTCAGTTGGGAGTAACCCTTAGCATCGAGTGAATAGAGGGATGCTGTCTCCCCCGTCAGTTGGGCATGAGTCACTAGTAGAAGTCCCTAAGTTCAAAATCTACTGTGCTACTATAGATTTTGAGGGGCATTTTATCAGTTAGGCATGACACCCTCGTCCTATGGGATATCAGCCTTGTGGATCCATATCATCAGTCAGTGTTAGTACCCTTGGAGTGGTACCAACACCCTTCCAACTGGGGTTACAGGTTGGACCCTGATAGCTCAGATTGGGGCATGTTAGTTTAGCTATCTCCCATAGTCTCAGTCTAGTATTTAGTGTATCTACTATTCAGATCAGCTTGACTAAGTTTTTAGACTTTTAGATATTCAATTTTACAGTATTCAGTCTTTCAAATTATATATTATCTCAGTAACATAAGAGATATACATTTAGTCTTGCATTCTAAGATTTTTTACATGTTTATGCATTCATGCATAGTTACTCCATGTATTTCAGTCATGTCCTCATCTCATATATGAGTACATTCAAAGTACTGATTGTATACTCTTCTTTCTTCTATGATGTCTTATATCATAGGTTCGAATGCTCAATTTCATGACCACGCTTAGATAGTTCAGCATACTTAGTAATAGTAGTGGTGAGTCCTCATCCATCGAGGGTAGGATTGATTATTTTAGTTATTTTAGTAGCTTAATATATTCAGTCAGTCAGAGTTAGTTGGAGTCTTATCCCATAAACTCCTTAGTCAGTCTTCGAGGCTTTTTAGGTAATTACACAGTAACAGTTTTAAACTTATCAGTCTTTTTAGTGTTTGCATGTTTTTTAAATAAATAGTTAGAGTTTTAGTATTTTCATCAGACTTAGGGTTGAACCTTATTTTCAGTATTCAGATTAGTATTACAGTCAGCAGACTATCTTTCACACACATGTACTATGATCATAAGCGTCATTGTAGAGACTAGGGGGTAGCCTTGGGTAGTGAAAAAACATGGTATCAGAGCCCAAGGTTTTGTAGTGTCCTGGGGTATCTGAAAGTAGCATTGAGTAGAGTCTTGTGCATGGGTGTAAAGTGCACTACACTTATGGGCAAGAGGCTACAAAATATTTTATGAGAAGTTTCCCTTCTTAAGTATTCATATTGTGCGAATGAGCATGAGCTCTATTTAAACTCTGTTTCTAACTCATCCTTTATTCCATTTATAGATTATGCTTTCTAGAAAAAACAACAAAAGAAGAAATGGGGATTTGCCCTTACCTCAACTTTTCAGGAAAATCCACTGAATGAGTATGTCTATCACGCTAAATTCAGAGCTGCTTTTACTACCCTAGATCATTCAGTAGCGGCTCAAAACAACCAACGAGATGTTGCCCCAGCCAATACAGTGGTAAATACAGTTGCAGTGAGGATTTCGGATTTTACATAGATGAATCCCCTTTGTTTTTGGGATCTAAGTCTGAGAAGGATCCATAAGAATTTCTTGATATGGTTCAGATGTTCTGAGGGTCACATCAAGTGAGAGTGCAGAAATGGCTGCTTATCAGTTATAGGTTGTGGATCACACTTAGTTCAAACAGTGGAAAGAGGACTGTGATGATGATGTAGGGTCTATAGAGTGGGAGAAATTTGCCACAATTTTCTTAGATAGATTCTTCCCATTAGAATTAAGGGAAGATAAGGTGCATGAGTATATAAATTTGAAGCAAGGAAGTATGAGTGTGAAAGAGTACTCGATTAAGTTCACTCCGTTGGTGAGGTATGTTCCTTCTATGGTGGTGGATAATAGGTCTAAAATTAGTAAGTTCATGTTTGGTGTAGCTTATAGTTTGGTTAAGGAGTGTAGCACTACCATGTTTATTAAAGAGATGGAATTATCTAGGCTTATGGTTCATGCTTAACAGATTGAGGAAGAGAAGCTTAAAGAGAAAAAGAGAGAGAATAAGAAGGCCAGAATAAGTAGTTTCAACTTTTCTCAGCCGAGGTCAAAAGGAAGTAACCATTCTCAGTTCCATCAGAAATTTTCAACCCAACTCTATCTTTAGGTATTACGCCAATGCCAAAGTTCAGGAATGACTATCGGGATAGAGTGCCAGGCTCTAAGTCCCAAGATAGTGTGAACAATAGTTGTACTAATCCACTTTGTTTGAAATATAGTAGAAATTATCCAGGTGAATGCAAGGCTAGTAGTAATGTATGTTTTGGATATGTCAAGCCAGGCCACACAATGAGGGAGTTCCCTGTATGTTTGAGGAAGGGTGGGTATAATCACCAGCAGGGTCAGATTAATTCTTCAGCAGCACTAGCATATCGTTCGAACCAGCAGGGCGCTTCTTCCAGTGTGACCAACAGGCAACACCAAATCAAGTTATATACCAATCAGACTCGACAGGATCAGAAGGATTCTCCCGATGTGGTTACGAGTACATTATAAGTTTTCCATCTTTATGTTTATGCATTATTAGACCTTAAAGCTTCACTCTTTTTTGTAACTCCCTATATAGCAGTAAATTTTTGTATCAGTCTAAATCTTTAGAAGAACCTTCCTCAGTATCTACCCTAGTGGGTAAATCTATCATAGCCAGTCGGGTATACAAAAATTTCTCGGTTACAATATCTCAGAAAATTACATCAGTAGATCTTGTGAAGTTAGAGATGATGGAATTTAATTTCATTCTCGACATGGATTGGCTCCACTCCTGCTATACCTCAATTCATTATAGAAATAGAGTCGTTTAGTTTCAGTTTTCTAATGAGCCAGTCATTGAATGGATAGGTAGTACTTCAGTGCTTAGGGGTTAGATTATTTCTTACCTAAAGTAAAAAAATGATATCTAAAGGGTGCATGTACCATCTTGTCTGAGTCAAAGACTTTAGTTATGAGACTCTAAGTCTCGGGTCAGTTTCAGTAGTAAGGAAATTTCTCGATGTGTTCCTTGAAGACCTCCTTGGAGTTTCTCCCAAAAGGGAAATTAGCTTCAAAATAGATCTCCTTCTAGATACCCAGCCTATCTCTATTATACCCTACAAATGGCTCCAGTAGTGCTTAGGGAATTAAAAAAATAGTTAAAGGATCTCTTAGACAAGGGATTCATCAGACCTAGTATTTCCCCATGGGGCACTCCAATCTTATTCATGCGTAATAAAGATGATTATCTCAGAATGTGACTGTCATTTGAGCAAAGTCATAATCAAGAATAAGTACCCACTCCCCATAATTGATGACTTGTTCGACCAACTTTAGGGAGCCAATTACATCTCTAAGATAGACCTTATATCTATCTATCATTAGCTTAGAGTTAAAGAATGTGACATTTCAAACACAACTTTTAAAACTCAGTATGGTCACTTTGAATTCCTAGTTACGTCTTTTGGATTAATGAATGGTCCTGCAACTTTCATAGATTTGATGAAAAGAGTGTTCAAGCAGTACTTGGACATGTTCATCATAGTCTTTATTGATGATATTTATGTCTATTCCCGTAGTTAAAAAGATCATGCAGACCATTTGAGAATTGTATTGCAGACCTTAGAACTCCTTAGTTGTTCGCTATGATTAGTAAGTGCAAATTCTGGATAGGATCAGTATCGTTCCTGTCCATATTATTTCAGTGATGGCATTAGAGTTGATCCAAAAATGACCAAAGTAGTGAGAAACTGGCCTAGACCCATCTCTTCATCAGATATTAGGGGTTTTCTAGGTTTTAGCTGGCTATTACTGATGGTTTATTGAAGGTTTTTCTTTTATTACATCGCCCATGTCATGATTGACACATAATAAAGTCAAATTTCTATGGTCCAATTCTTGTGAAAAGAGTTTTTAGGAGTTGAAAAGTCGACCCACTTTAGCCCAGTCTTGACTTTGCTAGATGTTTCAGAGTGGTTTGTAGTTTACTATGATACTTCCAGAGTTGGTCTTGGTTGTGTATTGATGCAGAGAAGTAAGGTCATAGCCTAAGCCTCTAGACAACTTAAACCCCATGAAAAGAATTATCCTACCCATGATCTTGAGTTGCCAGCTATTGTTTTTGCCTTGAAAATTTGTAGGCATTATCTTTATTGAGTACATGTTGATGTGTTCATATATCACAAAAGTTTGCAACATATGTTCTTGCAATGCATATGAGGCAAACCCATCACAAAATCTATGTTCACCACTTCCCACTTCGAAGTAGGGATACTGAATGATAACGCTCAATCTACAGCTCTCGTGGGAGTGTAAAGCGGTCGTTAGCAAATATAGAACCCAACCTGGGTTGGGTATCGATCCCACAGAGAATAGCTTGGCCAACAAGCAAGAGAAATTACTAGACTTTTAGTGCAAGTCTCGTAGGAAAGGGGGGATTGTAGTATGTAACCAAAACAAGAATGTAAGAACTGAAAATAGCAAAATAAAGAGAGATTGTCACGTGTGTTGTAAACAATGAGAATTGAGGCGTTGGGGTTATGTCCACCTTCTGAGGTATACGTCTCTATTGGCTATGAGTGTGTAGAGTCTTGACATGTAATTGCTTATAGAGAATTGTAGTCGATGGTAAATCCAAGCGTCTCTCGACCTAAACAAGGACTATTTCACTTTAACTCTCTCGAGCTTAAAGCGTGACTAACGGTACGAATTCTCCAAGAAGTTAGTCCAGGTACGGCACTAGCTTTTTAATAGGAAAGGGTGTCCTACTACCTTGACATTATCTCTTTTCCAGACAAATAACTTTTCTCTCGAACAAGTCAGATGTTAGACTGGCGTTGGTCTATGCGTCTTCTTTTCTAGACAAATAACCTTTCTCTCGAACAGGTTAGATGTTAGAATGGCGTGTTCTTGTGTTTGAACCGCAAAGAATGTAGATTTAAGATGAAGAGAATAATGATATAAGCAATATACTTGTCTTGAACTCACAAACTCATAGCTATAGATAGTAACTCATTCGGCTTCCATAACCCCAACTAAGAGATTTAGTTACCCATGAATGCGAAGGATATCACGTTTTGCATGGTGGATGGCGTGAATAGTAGGTGTTTGGCGTGTGGTTTTAGTGATTCCGTAGCAAGTAACGATTCTCTTGTTGTGGAATTTAAGAGTAGAAGAATGAAGAATTGAGAATGGGTTGTAGGAAGATGTCTTAATTGTAAGGAGATGAATGAATTGTCAGAATGTCTCCTCTCCTCTTTAAAATCTCTAACATGATAGGGTATTTATAATACTCCTATCCTACTCCTACTCAACTAATAAAATAAATAACCAAATCCTAATATACTAATGAAATCCTTGACCCAATTGTACTAGGGTAAGGTTACAAAATTATAATCCAAATAGAATGATGAAACACATAACCTAATTGCACTAGGTTAATGTATTATGGCAAAAATCCAGCTTTGTGTCTGTAAGTCCCAAAGTCTTCAGAAATGCTGTTTTAGCCCGGGACAGATTTTCCATGCAGCAGATTTAGTCCTTTATGCGTCCAGCTCCTTTCCATCTCGTTTGTGAGCTTTCTTTTGCGTCAAGTAAGCCATAAATTGCTGTATTTTGCATCATTTATACCTGAAACTTTCCTAATCACATTTGTTAGCTCATTTACAGGAAAAAGGACTAAAAGTGTACGAAATAGATAATTAGTTCTCGAAACTAGGCTAAAATATGGGCAAAATATATTGATATAGGCGCGTAATTTCGCCTATCATCACTGAACTCCTGTAATGTACTACTAGGCTATTGGTGCTCAACTTTAACTTTTGAAAGTTTGAACACTTAGCTATAAATTATGCAATGTCCTTCTTCATACCATTCAACAAATAGATTACCCTTTATTTGTGGTAGATCTTAGTATCACCTAGATGAATGAAATATCATACACCATATGCTTTTGCCAAAATCAACTGCCTCAAACCATCAACACAAGGAATACATAACTTGCCGTGATAATGAAGCATACTTTTTTTCTCTTATCAAAGAAGGTGGCTTGAGTTGTTAAAAGATTATGACATGAGTGTTTCATATCATCAAGGCAATACCAATGTAGTGGCATATGCCTTTAGTAGATTGCCTATGGGTATTGTTGCGCATATTGAGAATGATAAGAAAAAGTTAGTTAGGGAGGTTCATTAGCTTTCTAGATTAAGTGTTTGGTTGGTTTATTCAGATGAGGCTAGTATATGGGTTTAGAGTAGTTCAGAATCTTCATTGGTTGTTGAAGCAAAAGATAAGAATGATATGGGACCCAGTTTGGTTATTTAGAAGGAAATCATTAGAGATCAGAAAGTAGAGGTTTTCTCTAAAGGGAAGATAGTGTGCTTTATTGTCAGGGTAAGTTATGTGTTTTGTGTGTTGATGGTTTGAGGCAGCTGATTTTGGAAGAAGCACATGGTGCACGATATTTCATTCATCTAGGTGATACTAAGATCTACCACAAATGGCGGGTAATCTATTGGTGGAATGGTATGAAGAAGGACATTGCAGAATTTGTAGCTAAGTGTTTAAACTGTCAGAAGTTAAAGTTGAGCACCAATGGCCTTGTGGTACATTGCAGGAGTTTAGCATCCCCACTTTGAAGTGGGAAGTGGTGAACATGTATTTTGTGATTTGTTTGCCTCGTATGCATCATGAGCATTATTTGATTTAGGTTATTGTAGATAGAATGACCAAATAAACCTACTTCTTGCTAGTTCATACTTTGTACTCAACTGAGAATTATGCTAGGCTTTATATTAGATACTTGGTTAAGTTTCATGGAGTTCCTTTGTCTATTATATCAGATAGAGAAACTCAGTTTACCTCTCACTTTTGGAAGGCTTTTCAAAAGGGTCTTGGTACCCAAGTTCATCTTAGTACAAATTTTCATCCTCAGATAGATGGTCAGGTAGAGAGGACAATTCAGACCATAGAAGACATGTAGAGATCTTGATTTTAAAGGTAGTTGGGATGACCACTTACCTTTGATTGAGTTTGCCTACAATAATAGCTATCACTTTAGTGTTTAAATGGTTCCTTTTAAGTCTCTCTATGGGAGAAGATATAGATCTACTGTTGGACAGTTTGAGGCAGGTGAGGTTACTTTGAAAGGGCCAGATTCAATGTTTAATACGATGGAGAAAGTTTAGTTGATTAGGGAGACACTGAAGACAGCCCAAAGCCGTTAGATATCTTATGTAGATTTTGGGAGGAGAGAGCTTGAGTTTGATATTGCAGACTTAGTCTATTTGAACATCTCACCCATGAAGGAAGTGAAGAGATTTTGAAAGAAGGGGAAGCTCAGTCCCTGCTATGTTGGACCTTATAAAATTTTGAGCCTTTTCGGGGAGGTAGCTTATGACCTAGAGTTGCCTGTAGATTCGGCTTCCGTGCATCCGATGTTTCATGTTTTGTTGTTAATGAAATGTATTGGTTATTTACCTATTGTTGTTCCTTTAGAAAGCATAGATGTTCAGGATAGTCTTTCCTACGATAAAGTCCTAGTTGAGATTCTTAATTGTTAGATTCGTAGACTAAGGAACAAAGAAGTTCCCTTGTTTACAGTTCTATGGCGAAATCAGTCCGTTGAGGGAGAAACTTGGGAAGCAGAAGCAAATATATGTGCCAAGTACCTTTATCTTTTCTCTACAATCTTAGACTCATCTTGAGGGAACAATTTTCCTTAGATTGGCTCTTTTCCGTTCTTAGTTCTAGCTATTTAAACATCCACATGTTATTGCAGGTATTTACAACATTAGTTTCATTCATGTATCATGTTTTAGACTCAGTTATAAAATTATGTTTCCAGTCTTGCATGTTCAGTATGGATCTCAGTTACCTTAGTTCAGTACTCTCAGTCTAACCAGTCTCATTCAAGGACGAATGTTCTCAAGGTGTAGATATTGTAATACCCCATACTATTCTTAGATCAGTTCAGATTATAGTTACATGTATAAGGGGCTTAAGGCCTAAAAATTTTGCTAAGTGTTGGGGACTTAGTTATTTTTAAGGCTTCCAAACTTAGAGGGTTTTTAACTTAGTCTTCCCGACCCTGAGTTATTGGTTTTTAAGTTAATTCATGTTCAAGGATGTAAGAAGCATATCTCGAAGAAGTTTTAGATTTTTTGAATGGGGTTTGGGTCATGTTTGGATCACAAAACTAGAGAGTTATCTTGATAAGCTTATGTCACGGTGTTATTCCCTTTGTCATGCAGATCACATCATAGTAAGGGAAATGCAATATTGCGATAAGACCACATCTTGGTAAGCTGGTTATGTCCAGTTTTGAATTTAAATGTCAGAGGGATAATTTGGTCTTTTCTACCTCAACCCAATTGTTCATATCACAACTTGTGCATTAGTTAGGGCATAATTTTGCCCTTTTTCTCCAATTATTCTCCTAAGAAAACCATTCCCTTCCCCAAGAACACAAATTAAATTCCGTTATCCCTAAGAAATCAAGAATTAAAGTTCCCCAAGTTAAAGAACCTTTAAGAAAGCATCAATATTGGTGTTTCTCTTTCAATTTGAAGGTTTAAGGTATGTGGGGTGTTCATTTATGGGTTACTTTCACTCATGAATCCCAAAATCCTCTTTTTAATTAAAGAATGTTTTTTCTATTATATTGATATTTTATATTGCTTAAGATGGGTTTAAATTCAAGCTTTCATGGTGATTTTAATTCGATTCAGCCCACGTATGATTCCAAACAAGATTTTGAATTCCTCATGCTATGAGTTCGAGTTTCCCATGGTTTATTTAAGTGAATTCTACGTTAATCTGCAAGTTTATGAATTCAGTCATGTAATTATGTTGATTTCCCCTATTTAAAGTATTCGCATGTCTAAATTCAAGATCCTCACATGTTTGATAGAGTTTCTATGCTTATGGGTTTTGAACCATGATCCTTTACTACAATATTAAGCTTGTTATTTCATTCATTGTTCATTCAGTGCTGGTATGTTATGAATACCTGATACATAAGTGTTTTTACATTAATTAAGATTATTTCAGTCATGATTTAGTTAAACCACGGATTCTATTATTTACTTAGTTTATGTAATCATGATGAGCACTATAAGTTATGAAATCATGTTCAGTTAAGTTTAATTCAGTCCAATCCAGTATCAGTGTCATTCAGTTGGGAGTAACCCTTAGCACCGAGTGAACGTAGGGATGTTGTCTCCTCCGTCAATTAGGCATAAGGCACTAGTAGAAGTTCCTAAGTTCCAAACCTATGATTCTATCGTAGATTTTGAGGGGTCCCCCGAAAGTTAGGCATGCACCCTTGTCCTATGGAACATAAGCCTTGTGGATCGACATCATCAGTTAGTGTTAGTACCCTTGGCATGGTACCAATACCCTTTCGACTAGGGTTACAAGTTGGAACCCGATATCTCATATTGGGGCACATCAAATAGAGCTAGCTCTATAGTCTTAGTACATTATTTAGTATATCTTCAGTTCAGGTTTGCTTGGCTAAGGGTATAGACTTTTAGATATGTTCAGTTTTACAATATTTAATCTTTTAGATTACAGATTATCTCAGTAACATAACAGATATACACTTAGTCCTGCATTCTGAAATTTATTTACATATTCCTGCATTAATGCACAGCTACTCCATGTATTTCAGCCATGTCCTCATCTCATATATCAGTACATTCAAAGTACTGATCACAAACACTTTTTTGGCTATGATGTCTTATATCATAGGTTTGAATGCTCAGTTTCATAAGCTTGCTTAGACAGTTAAGCATACTCCGCAGCAGTAGTAGTGAGCCCTCATCCGTCGAGGGCATGATTGATTATTGTATTTATTTCAATATCTCAGCACATTCACTCAGGCAGAGTTAGTTGGGGGCTTGTCCCATCAACTCCTTAGTCAGACTTATAGGCTTTTTAGACAACAAGATAGTCAGTTAAACAGTTTTCAGCTTATCAGTCTTTTCAGTGTTCACATGTGTTTTAAATAGATAGTTAGTTTTTAGTATTTTCATTAGACTTATGGTTGAACCTTATTTACAATATTCAGGTTAGTATTACATTTAGCAAAATATCTTCCACACACGTGTACTATTATTATTTTATTAAGTACTCAAAGCATGTACCAGCACATGTGGTAGGTTGTGGTCATTTGTGATCATAAGCACCTTTGTTGCGACTAGGGGGTTGCCTCCGGTCATGACAAGAACATGTCCCAACTTAGATATTATTCTAGTTTTAAATGCTTTTGTGGACAAATGTGGGCTCGTTTTTGTTTTACTCCTAGTCTTCTTTGTGTTATTTATTCATCTTTTTATTGCTCTTTAATTGGATTTCACATTATTATTGTTATTGTACACTTTATGTTAGGATGAGGGGGTTGTCTCAGATCCGTGGTGGGCTTTGATAACCGTCACGGCCAGGCCTGGGGTCAGGTCGTGACATGAAGTTATTCAAAAAAAATCAATTTCATATTCAAACTGATCTGATAATCTATAATACCTATATACATATGAAAAGTGAATTTAATATAACTTGACAACTTTCTCCCTCCGTTTTGTATTATTTGGGCCCTATGGACTTGACACAACCATTAAGAAAATCTTAATTAGGTGCTTATTTTACCAAATTATCTTTATTAGTTATACTTTGAAAGTATAAATATGAGTTATACACTTTACGTAGTCATTTAATAATAGGAGTAATCTTGGAAGAACATAATAAAATTATCTTGATTTCATAAATAGGATAACTAAATTGAAACAAACATTTTTAGCAAGAAGGCTAACTAATATGAAATAGAGGGAGTACAATATCACTCACATAGTATGTAGTGCTTTACAGATACCCATCATATCAACATCAGGTTAGAAATAGATTTTATTATTATTCACTATTTTTCTTTTTCCTTTTTCTATTCATACATTTTTCTTTCATTTTCTTCCATACCCACCATCAAATTCCATTACCACCATAACATCACAATCACTAAACTCAATCACCAAAGAAATTACCGTTGAAACTGTTATCATCATCAATTTTATTAATTACTTTCAAAGTCACCACCAATATCATCAAATTTATGAGCCTACATCAATCCTTTATTACTATCATAGAGCCACCATTAACAAATCCACCATTATTGGAATCACCATAGTTATTATTAATTCTATGAATTACCTCTAAATTATCTATCTAACATGAGATCTCCAATCAGTGGGAAGCGATAATTGAACATCACGACTACTATAGTTGCCCAAAACAGGGTACCGTAGATGTGAAGAAGGTCAAAAGCATCAATTTATTACAAGGAAAACTACCACTGGATCTGAAGGAGCTTTTATTGTCAACTATGTAGGCAACTACATTTTTGATAATAGCTAACCAAACACTGATGTTGGGGTCAAGCTCAATTTTTTGGGTTGACTAAGTCAAATTAAAGGAATCAAATAGTTTAGGGAACCCCCAAAACCCTAGAATGAATGAAGTATATTGGAGAGATGTAGTGATTAAGCCACTATTGGGGGATCTCGATACGAGTGATGGGGAGGAGAAGAATGCAAATATAAAAATAACATTGGAGGAAATTAACATTCTATTTGGATGGTTTTTTCATATGGTTTCATAATGTATGATATTGTACAATATTGTGTTGTATTGTGTGGTATTGTATTATTTTATTGAATATAATGTTTAGATAAATTGTATTATTTCTCATCATTCTTCGATCTCACACATCAATAATTTGAAGAATAAGCCTACTAAAAAGGTAGGATACATGATAGGGATATTCTAAATAAATAATAAAGGTCAAAATAGGACTATTAAATAATAAACAAAAATAAAATGAAAAAAAATTAAGGTAACGATGCAATACCACCAAATCGGTGGTTACATTAAGTGAGAGTTTTCATCGTAACTCAACCATGAAATCAAAACAGTAATACCAAATATTTTAAGAAACAATCTAAAAAATATGGTACTCTTTGAAATGATACCATATTATACCATGAATAACCACCATCTGAAAAAGTGTAAAGATGAATTTGAGTATTAGAACTCGAATGTAGTGTGTATGTCCTAGGTTCAAATTACCGACCTTCGATAGTGATTAAGAAACTTTTAAAATGCATTTGATGACTTAGAGGAATCAATAAAATTTCCTATTAAAGCAAAGTTGTATTCCTAGAATGATTCGACAATATTTAGAATATAGATAAGGTGGTAGTGGAGGAAGGAGTCCAACTATTTAATAAAAAGTTGGTGGTGATGAAGCCCTAAGTAGTTGAGATTGATATGAGTATGATCACAGTGGATATAGTCTCAATAAGGATTGTATTACTAGACTTGACCTTAAATATATTGGGATATGGATCTTTTTCTTTCCTCTGTGGATAAATAAGGTTTAATTTGGATCAATCAACTTTTCACCATATAAACATTACTATGGGATATATATAAGGCTTCTTTAGGTCTTTTTTAATTATTCGCAAGATAAAAAATCAAGATGCAGTCATTTAGATATTGAGAGAGAAAATTAATTTCTTTTGCTTCAAGAAATTTTTGCTCAGGCAGTCCACTTCAAACAATAGTTTTAACTTTGTATACAATTAGATCGTTCTCAAATTTGAACTATGAATTCTCAATGGTGAATATCGGATTTTGTGGTCTGTCGATTCTATATTTGAGGTGTGAACAGTTGCTCATTTTTGGGTAAATTCTCTTCTTTTGTTCTCTAGTTTTGGTGCAATCTTGTTTTGTTGTTTCTCATTGCTTGGCGCTTGTTATGTGAACAATTAGAATAATATTGTAATTTTTTATGATTATAGTGGAGGTTTTGGTCTTGTAATTTTTTACCCTTCACACTAAAGGTTTTTTCATGTAAATCTTGGCGTCTTTTGTGCTTTTTTTATTTTTTGTTGTTATGTCTTGCTTTGGTTTATATACTTACTACCTTATTATGATTGTACATCAGTTTATTTCCACTTTGTTCAAATTGAAAAGAAAAGTTTAGACTTGGGTATTCTTCTGCTACTACCTTGTCATGCACTTTGTTAGTGCCTTTATCTTTCCCAACAAGCTAGTATCATAGCATTGGTTATTATTGATTATCGATTTAAATGATAGAGGAAGTGAGCAAAATTAGATATTTTAATATTAGTAACTATAATACTTGGAAAGACGAGATGGAAGATCTTCTATTTGTCAAGAAAATACATTTACTTATGTTTCCATCTAATAAACCTCAACCCATGACAAATTAAGATTGAAATTTGAGCATTTATAGATTTGATGACCACAACTTGACTTGAATAGTGGTTCAAACTAAGGCATTGGCCTATTAAGGTGATTGATTGATAAATGGTTCATAAAGACCTTGTGGTTATGAATGGTGTTGAATTATGACCTTGATGGATTGGAATTTCTATATGGGTTAAGGTCGTTAAATGTTTAATTGAGTGGATATGAATGCATGGACAAAGGGTTAGAGTCCTAATGTCGACTAGTAGAGGACACTATGGCTTGTGTTTAGAGACCACATGCATAATAAATTGGCTTGTGTTTAGATTCCACTTGTTTGATAATATGACTAGTGGTTAGAGTCCAACTATCTAACAAAATGGAATGTGGTTAGAGTCCACTTGTATAGCAAAAGTCTTGAGGTTTGAGTCGACTTCATAATAAAATGGCTTGGGGTTAAATCCCTCTTTCTAGATATAACCTATGTAGGTGGAGGGTGAGTCCTCCACTTTATGGTTCATGATTAGGTACTTTGAAATGCATGTTATGGACTTATCTTTTTGATAATTTATGTATCTACATATATCAACATGTCTATGTGTATAAATATGGTGGCTTATGATGGTTTGACTTGGTGTTGAATAGTGACACTATTTTATCCTTACCCTTGAGATACATGCTAGCGCTCCAACTACTAACCATCTATGGATTCTATGTCCCCACGCGACTCAGGGGTCAGAGTATCTTCTTATCTTCCTATGCAGTGACCAGGTTCTCGAGTGGATCATGTGTTGACTTTGAAGTGGTGAGCTTCCATACTTCGGAAGGTATACATTTCATAATATTTCTATCTTATGTCATAGTCTTCCATTTGACTCAGTTTTGTTATATATTATATAAGGCATGTACCGACATATTATAGACATCGGATTGGCAGAGGCTTGTGGATGACAGTGGACTTGGGTATATTATTTAGCATATTGACATTAATAGATAGATTATATATTTGTTAAGTAGTGATTTCTAGTCTTATTTTTGCTATGTTGTTATACAATCGGAGTTCGTCCGATACTTAAGGATTGATATAATGGTTAGGATTGGTTAACGGGGCAATGTCTGGTCCTACTTGGGCTTAAGATACCCATAAGATAAGGCCCGATTTCAGTTCCTGTCAACATGCCAGTGCTTATCCCACTGACCATCCTAGGAAGCTACAATGTTTCATGATGTATATTTCAAAGACTTTTCTGTTACACCTTTGCAATGTTAATTGGTAGAGCACGTCTGTAGAGTTGTTGTGAAGTGGTGATCCTCCATCCTTTGGTAGGCCTTGTCATTTCATTATTCTTTACTTATGGTAATATTACTTTTGGATTTTTCTGGTCATAGTCGGGGTCATGTCCCAACTTAGATATTATTCTAGTTTTAGAGACTATTGTTGACTAATGTGGGTTGGTTTTTGTTTTACTCGTATTCTTCTTTAAGTTATTTATTCATCTTCTTATTACTATTTAATTGGATTTCACATTATTATTATTGTGCTCTTGATGTTAGGATGAGGGGGTTGTCTACAGTCCATGGTAGGCTTGAGATATTCGTCACAGTCAGGCTTGGGGTTGGGTCGTGATATGAAGTTATTCCCAAAAAATCAATTTCATACTCAAACTAATCTAATAACCTGTTATACCTATATACATATGAAAAGTGAATTTAATATAGCTCGATGAATTTATCCCTCTGTTTTGTATTATTTGGCCCCTATGGACTTGACACAACCATTAAGAAAATATTAATTAGGTGCTTATTTTACCAAATTAGCCTAATTAATTATGCTTTGCAAGTATAAACGTGAGTTATACACTTTATGTAGTAATTTAATAATAGTAGTATTCTTGGAATAACATAATAAAATTCTCTTGATTTGATAAATGGGAAAACTAAATTGAAACACATATTTTTAGCAAGAAGGCCAACTAATACAGAATGGAGGGAATATACTATAACTCGCATAGTATGTAGCGCTTTACACACACCTATCATATCAACATCATGTTAGAAATAGATTTTATTATTATTCACTATTTTTTCTTTTTCCTTTTTCTATTCATAATTTTTTATTTCATTTTCTTCCATACCCACCATCAAATATCCATTACCACCATAGCATCACAATCACGAAACTCAATCACCAAAGCAATTACCATTGAAACTGTCATCATCATCAATTTTATTAATTACTATCAAAGTCATCACAAACATAATCAAATTTAGGAGCCTCCATCAATTCTCTATTACCATCATAGAACCACTATTATCAAACCCACCATCATTGGAATCACCATCGTTATTATCAATTTTATGAATCACCACTAAATTTTCTCTCTAAGGTATGATCTCCAATCAGCGGAAAGTGATAATTGAAAATGACGGCCACCACAGTTGCCAAAAAGGAGGTACCACAGATGTAATGAAGGTCAAAAACTTCAATTTGTTACAAGGAAAACTACCACTGCCTCTAAAGAAACTTCCATTAACAAATATGTAGGCAACTACATTGCTGATAATGGATAACCAAACACAGATGTGGGGTCAAGCTCTATTTCATGGGTTGCCTAAATTGAATTAGAGGAATGAAAAGTTTCAGAGCACCCCCAAAATCCTAGAGTAAACGAATTATTGTGGAGAGATGTAGTGAGTAAGTCACTATTGGGGGATCTCGATACCAGTGATGGGGAGGAGAAGAATGCCAATATAAAAATAATATTGGAGGACATTATAAACACTCTATTTGGATGGTTGTTCCATACAATTTTATAATGTATGATATTGTATAACATTTTGTTGCATTGCATGTTATTATATTATTTTAATGAATATAATATTTAGAGAGATTGTATCATTTCTCATTGTTATATAATCTCACACATCAATAATTTAAAGAATAAGCCTACTAGAAAGGTAGGATACATGATAGGGCTATTCTAAAAAAATAATAAAGGATAAAATAGGACTATTAAATAATAAACAAAGGTAAAATGAGAAAACAATTAAGGTAATGATGCAATACCATCAAATCGGTGGTTACATTATGTGAGGGTTTTCATGGTTACTCCGCCATGAAATCAAACCATGTAATACCATATATTGTAAGAAATTATTGAAACAAATATGATACTCTTAGAAATGTTACCATATTACACCATGGGTAACCACTATGTGAAAAATGTGTAAAGATGAATTAAAGTATTAGAACTCGATTGTATTGTGTTTGCCCTAGATTCAAATTACTGAAATTCAATAGTGATTAAGAGTCTTTTTAAATTCATTTGATGACTTAGAGGAATCAATAAAATTTCCTATTCAATTAGTGTTGTATTCCTAGTACGATTCAACAATATTTCGAACATAGATAAAGTGGTGGTGGAGGAACGAGTCCTACTATTTAATAAGAAGTCAGTGGTGATGAAACCCTAAGAAGCTGAGATTTGTATAAGTATGATCACAGTGGATATGGTCTCAATCTGGATCATATTACCAGACTTGACCTCAAATATATTGGGTTATGGATTTTTCCCTTTCCTATATGGATAAATAAAGTTTAATTTGGATCAATCCATTTTTTATCATAAGGCCATTACTATGGGACATAATAAGGCTTCGTTAGGTCTCTTTTTATTTTTCACAAGAGAAAAAATCAAGATACCATCATTTAGATATTGAGAGAGAAAATTAAGTTCTTTTGCTTCAAGAAATTTCTGCTTAGGCAATTTGCTTCAAACAATAGTTTCAACTTTGTTTACCATTAGATTGTTCTCAAATTTGAACTATGAATTCTCAATGGTGAATATCGAATTTGGTGGTCTATCGATTCCATATTTGAGGTGTGAACAGTAGCTCATTTTTGGGTAAATTCTCACCTTTTGTTCTCTAGTTTTGGTGCAATCTTGTTTTATTATTTCTCGTTGCTTGACACTTGTTATGTGGACAATTGGAATAATATTATAACTCGTGGTGACTATAGTGGAGGTATTTGTCTTGTAATTTTTTACTATTTACACTAAAGGGTTTTCACATGAATCTTGGCGACTTTTGTACTTTTTTATTTTGCCTCTTGATTTGGTTTATATACTTACTGCCTTATTATTATTGTACATCAGTTAATTTCGTCTTGGTTCAAATTTTTAAAAAAAGTTTAGACTTGGGTATTCTTCCGCTGTTACCTTGTCATGCACCTTGTTAGTGCCTTTATCTTTCCCAACAAACTGGTATCAAAGATTGGTTATTGTTGGTTATCGATTTGAATGATAGATGAAAATATGAGAAAAATTGTATATTTTAATTGTAGTAAGTATAATACTTGGAAAGACAAGATGAAAGATCTTTTATTTGTCAAGAAAATGTATTTACTTATGTTTCATCGGATAAACCTCAACCCATGACAAATAAGAATTGAAATTTGAGCACTTACAGATTTACGGATGTATCATACAATGAGTAGAGTATAATGTTATAAATCATATTATTAATGATACACATGTTATAAGTTTGTGGGACAAACTCAGGAAACTTTATGATTCAAAGACTAACAATAACAAGTTGTTCCAATTGAAATAGCTGTGAGTATTAGGTTCAAAGAGGGTAGTCCTATTTCTAATCATATAAATATTTTTATTGTGTTCTTGAACAACTATCTAGAATGGATGTAATGTTTGATGAATAAATTAAAGATTTTTTTCTTCTTAATACTTTTCCAGAATCTTGAGAAACTCTTCAAGTTTATTTGACTAATTTTGCTTCTAGTGTTACTATAACTATGGGTTAGGCTAAGAGTGGTGTTATAAATAAAGATATGAAAATAAGATCTCATATCTCATCTTCTTTATCTCTAAACTATAATATTTTGATTATTGAAGATAGAGGGAGATATAAGTCCACAGGTCAGAATGAAAGGGGTACAAGTAGAAACGAGTAGACGTCTAGATTCAATAATATTACATATGACTATTGACACAAGAATATAAATATCATGAAATATTTTCACAAGAATAAAAGAGATATGAGACTTATTACTTATTTGTTATAAGTCTAGCTAGTTTATGGATTCTAGTTCTAATTCTCAAGTTATGCGAAAGAATAAATTATTTTCTTCTTATACTCTGGGTAATTTTAGGATGTTGAAGATGGGCAATAATGATGAGAGATAGACAGAAAAGAAATTAAAATACATCAGATCAGATAATGGTGGTGAGTATATTGATCCTTTTGATATATATTTCAGAGAGTAGTGTATTCTATATCAATTTTCCAAAAAATCCTTTCTTAAATGGTTTAGCATAGATGATGAACAATATTTTGGGTGAGAAGGGTTAGAGGTATGTTTTCATATGCTAAACAACACGATTTCTTCTAGGCAGAAGCCCTTAATACTATTGATTTGGATGGTGATATTCTTAATAGAGTTTGGTCTGGTATGAGTATTTCTTATGATTATCTTTGAGTCTTTAGGTGTAAATCCTATGTATATTCTTAAGGATGAGAGGTTAAAGTTTGATGTTAAAACTAGTCAATGTATCTTTATTGGTTATGGTCAGGATGAACTTGGTTATCATTTCTATGATCTAGTTGAGAAAAAAACTTATTAGAAGCCTTGATATTGTATACTTTGAATACCTAATGATTGAAGATTTTGACAAAGCTGATAAGGTTGATTCTCTGAGTAACGAGAGCTTAGTTAATGTTGTTGTAGTTCTATTTACTATTGCACCTAAAGAATCTTCATAATGATAAAAATCAAGTTGATAATAAAGATGGTGATCATGTTCAGAATAACCATAATATTATTGATGCTCCAATGCAATATGCTATGGTTGACTAGCAACTAATTAATGATGCTCCAGAGAGTCTTCTCAAATGACCTACTAGAGAGAGAATACCTTTATCTTATTGTTCTCTCAATGAGTATATACTCTTTACTAATGAGGGTGAACCTGAGAGTCTTGATAAAACCATATAAATTGAAGACAAAGAATACATGGTTTGATGCTATGGAATATGAAATTAAATATTGGCATGATAATCATACCTTGGATTTAGTTAAGCTACCGAAAGGAAGAAAATTTCTAGAAAACAAATGGTGTTTTAGGTGAAATATGGACATGGTAACCTAGTTCCATGTTACAAGGCTAAATTTATTGTGAAAGTATTTAACTAGAAAAAAAGAGTGGATTTTGATGAAATATTCTCTCTAGTTGTGAAGCTGACTCCATTCATGTTATTCTAGGCTTAGCTACATGTATAGATTTAAAAGTTGAGAAAATGGATATTAAAACTACTTTTCTCCATGGTGACTAAGATGACGAAATTTATATGAAGCAGTCAAAAGGTGTTGAAGTCCAGGAAAAAGAGAATAATGTTTGAAAATTAAAGAAGAGCTTGTATAATTTCAAACTAATTCCGAGCAAAGGTACAAGAATTTTGGTTCTGTTATAAGCCAACAATACTTCAATAAGACTTCTTCAAACCAATATGTTTTTGTGCAAAAATTCTTGATTCTGACTCTATTATTGAGTTTCTTTATGTTGATAACATGCTTGTTGTTGGTCATAATTCTTGCAAGATTCAAAAGTTGAAGAAAGAATTCAGTAAGTCGTTTCCAATAAAAGATATAGCACCAACAAGGTAGATTTTTGACATGCAATATGTCCGTGACAGAAAGGACTAGAAATTATGGTTATCATAAGAGAAGTACTTTCAGAAATTACTTTGATGATTCAATATGAATAATGTTAAGGTTGTCATTACACCTTATATTCACATCAAATTAAGCATGAAGCAATGTCCTTCGTCAAGAACAAAAATATTAAGTATCTTCCTTATTCTTTAGTCATTGGTATTTTATTATATGCAATGGTTTGCGCATGACCGGATATTGCTGGGGTTTCTGGTATTATTAGTTATTTTATTTCTTATTCAAAATAAGAACACTAAAATGCTATGAATTGGAACATGAGATATCTTTGTGCCACATCCAGTTTGAATTTGTGTTTTGATATGGAGAAACCTAGAATTTGTGGTTATACTAATTCAAATATGGATGGTTGATAATGCTCACCTATACCATCAAAATTGGTAGAGGATGGTCGTTGTCAATAGCTCAACTTATGTTGAGGCTGAATCCACCAAGAGTGAAATTAGAATTCTAGTCCTATGGGTGTTAAGTGATATTAATAAGCTACCCACAATATGAATAAATCAAAATACATAAATAAAAATGGGGGGAGGGCGGAGGGTTTGGTTTGGCACATGTTTTTTCAATATCAAGCCAAGAAACACACTATGGTAAAACTTTTGTTTTAGAATTAACTTTTGGAGGAATCTTGAGATTATGTCTACCTAAGGGAAAGTTGTGGATGGGATCATGATTGTTTGGTGTGAGTTCTAATTGTTAATGAAATGGTATGCTAGGTTGAGGGTCCTTGAGTCTATTTTTTCAACAAAGCCTCAAAGATGTCACTCCTTGACTCTTTCAAGTACATAACGAGTGTAACAATGAAATCCACCCAAAACCTTAATTGGGTATCCCTATCTCTAGGAATATGCCTATGACTTAACCTACTCTCCATCTACCCTTATTTCTATTATGGAAAAAGATAGTAAGCTATGTGCTCAATTCTCCACTATTGTTTTGTCCCCTTATTGTACTCTTTCAAGGAAGGTATGGGTTCCCAAGAGTTCATCCACATCCATATTTCAAGGATGATGAGAGTTTTCAAGAGTTTGGGGTTTTCACCCAACCAACCCATTTTGGCTAATTAGGGTTTTCACCCACAAATTCTAACTATTTAAACCAAGCAATAATGGAATCCATAATCAACAACTAAGAATTACACAAATGCATCATCACCCAAACACAATTGCACTTTTGTTCAACTTAATATCCAGACTATTGAATTTAGCTACTCATGAAGTAGAGAAAAAGAAATATACCAAAAAATTCACTCAAGGAATCCATGACAATGAATAATAAGGACAATGTTCCCTTTTTACACTTCAATTTCACCGAACTCAACTTGAAATTTTAGATACAAAAATGTTCCCCAAATTCTAGGGTTCACCAAGTATCTAATTTTCAATTTACCCAATTTAATAATGCCTTAAGGGAAAAAAGATTTGTGTCTTATATAAGAAATGAAATCAGCTATGTCAAATTATAAAACTGCCCTAGGCCAAAATCTCACAACACCATGATCACATCATCTTTTCCACAATCGTGGCTACCACAACCGCGATAGGATCTATGCTATCATAGTGGATGACTAATCTTGACAGGCCGCGATTGTAGCCCTCAGACCGCTATTGTGGTAACTGAGCTTGATCCATGAAGGTTCTTCAGCTATGGAATTTTCCTCTCCTTTTGACCGTTATTTAGCTCAAATCCATATCTTTCTATTTTATTATGTATGCGTATGAAATAATGTAGAAATTAGTTCATTTAATCACAAATATAGCTCATTTACAAATTCAAATCATAATAGTATGCACAAATATTGAGAGCAAATGAGTAGTAAATTCACCACTCATCACTGGTGCTGTTGATACTCACAAGTCTACTTTAGGGTTTTTTTTCTTATTTTTTAGGTGGAGTGGTGTCTTAGAAATCTAGGTTACAAAAATATGTTGCTCTATCTACTTGAGAAGTGGAGCTTTTTGCTGTCGTTGAAGCTTGTAAAGAATTTCTCTAAATGAAAAGATTCTTAGGAGAAATTTGTTATTCTTAAGAGATGTATGTGATTTATTGCGATAGTCAAAGTGCTATATATCTTGGCAAGAATTCAATATTCATGGTTGGTCTAAGTACATTGATGTGAGATACCATTGGATTCGTGATGTGTTGGATTTTATGTTTCTTGAACTTAAGAAGGAGAATGATAATGGTTTTGACATAATGACTAAAGATTTTCCAAGAGGGAAATTTAAAGATTGTAACATGATGTTCAAGATGTCAGTCGACTCCACATTGTCGTGAAGGAGAGAATTTTCAAGCTATAGATATTTTTTCCTTCCTATGTGAATATTTAAAACCTAATCTATACCAACCCTCTTTTTCTCATAGGCCCATTATTATAGGATATATATAAGGCTTCTTTGCAGCCATTTAGAGATCGAGAGAAAGAGAGAAATTCTATTCTTTCCATCCAAAAATTTTTGCTCAGGCAATTTGCTTTAAACAATGTTTCTTGCTTAGTTAATCATTGGATTGTTCTTAAATTTAAATTGGACATTCTCAGTATCTGGTTCTTGCATTTTAACAGTGAAGACTATATTTTGGACGCTATATCTTCTGTGTTTTGGGCATGAACAGTTGCTCATTTTTAGGTAAATTCTCCCCTTTTCTTCTATAGTTTTGGTGCATTCTTGTTCTATTGTTGCTCATTGCTTTGAACTTGTTTTGTGGCCAATTTCCAAGTACAATATTGTAAATCTTGTGATTATAGTGAAGGTTTTTGTCTTATAATTTCTCACTCATCACACTGAAGGGTTTTCTGTGTAAATCTTGAAGTCTTATGTGGTTTATTTATTTTGTCTTGTTATCTCTTACTTTAATTGACATACTTGCTGCCTTATAATCATTCAAATTAGGTTTATCTATTTCTTCCCTGTTCAAATTGAAAGGAAAAGCTTAGACATAGATATTCTTCACTTGCTACCCTGTTGTGCACTTTGTTAGTGTCTTTATCTTCCCCAACAAAATATTAGGGTAAGGCAGAACATACAAAAATTTTATACTAGTGGGTAAATCTATTAAAGCAGATAATGTCACTACAACAAGGAGAAGTTGATGTTTGCACAAGTAAAGATCAAAGATTGAACGAATCAAAAGTTTACTAAATCTAACATGTTTGAAAAAAGCATGAATATTTGTGGAGGAAAAGATGAACTACGAGTGAAAGACAATATTATGTATGCATTATCAAAATTTTAAGCATGGACAACATTATTTTAATAAGTTAGCCAAAGAGGAGGAACTAAATAAAGGCAATCAACTGAGGTCCAACTTAGAAGGTTAGAGAAGGGGAATCTCATAGGTAATTGTTATCTAAAGAAGTCCAAATAGAGGCCAACAATACAGCAACAACAACAACAAACCTAGTTTATTGCCATATAGTAGGGTCTGGGGGAGCGGGGTAAGATGTACGCAGTCCATACAACTAATTAAGAAGAAGTAGAAAGGCTGTTTCCGATAGACCCCTGGGCTAACAATACAACCTACCAAAAAATAAATGCTTTATGTACTTTGGAAGATCCTGAAATGAACATCTTAAGGATGAAGTTTTATAAAACATTAAAAAAATAATAGGAAAGGATTTATGTTATCAACCGAGACTACTGCCTTGTCGTAATCTGGTGATTAGAGTCAAAGTGATCCAAAACTAACCTATGGCCTGACCTGACTTTTAAAATGATGTATGTAACTAATGAGTATTGAATGGAAGCTTAAATAAACTGATACAATCATAAATAAAATCAATACCATTACTGAGTATCAAAATAAACACCATCTGATATAAATATAAAGTTGAAAATCTAACTATCTTCTGAAAGCCTCTACTAAGTTGAGTTGCTGGGACAATCCCTAGTTAAATCTAATTTTCTAAAAGATAAATAAATAAAATATAGATACGTTTACATAAGTCTTATACCCGAAAGATGAGGACTAACCAAACTCTACTGCTAAAGTGGTAAGAGATCATACTAACTTTGAGCTAGATGATGAATGTTTGAACCTATATTATAAAAATAATATCACAAAGAAAGTATGTGGTTAGTACTTTGAATGTACTGAGCATGTGGGATATGCACTACACTATATGAGCTAAATATACTGCGAAAGACATAGTAAAGTAAATATGGAACTAGGGAATATAAACTGATGCAATGACCAAGTATTAAATATGTAACTCTACAATATACTAGATAAACTGAATACAAGGTCATTCATTGTTTGAGTCTAAACTATGGGAGATATTATTAATTGACATATCCCATCTTAAGCTAATAGAAGTCCAACCTATAACCTCAAATGGAAGGTTGTTTTATATCTTGCTGCGGGTACGAACACTGAGTGATGTAGATCTACTAATTAATGAGCAAATGACTAAGGTGTCAAGCCTGGTATAATGGATAATTCTTTAGAACCTACGGTGGATATGTAGTTTTGGGACATACGAACTGCTACTAAAGTACTGATCCCAACTGGCGGGTGAGCCTTCATCCCTACGTTTGCTCGATATTAGGTAGTATTCCCAACTAAAAATATTTTGACATACTGAAATGCTTGACAATAGTAATATGCTAAAACTGGAAGATAAATATTTTATCTTAAAGCATACTAAATCTTGAAATTAATGAACTGAGTATTCAACTGTTAATGTATGATGTCCTAAGTAATCAGGTGTTCATAACACATCACATATAAAGAATGCAACTAGTTGTGACAATTCTATAATCTAAACATAATAGGGAATTTCACAACTCAAATCCAAAATTGGGAATTTTATCAGTATATTGTGAGGTCATGAGTATGTAAAGATGCTAAAATTTATAAAAAAAATATATATTCATGATTTAGTCAAAGCATGAAACTGATGATAATGGAATTTATACTTTTCATGGAAATGGTAGCTTGAAGCGTGAATTAAAATGAGAATCTAAAATAACTTTGGGAATCAATGGGTGAAAGAAAAACCAATGAGGAAATACCACATACATGATGGAAATACCCTTGGTGAAATCTTTGGATTTGGGGCCTGAAGTTGAAGTACCCTTATTCATGCATTGGAGAAGAAAAATTGTATGTTTACTCTAAATATTCCATGTGTCATTAGATTTTTGAGTTAATGGGGAGGGGTATTTGGTGACGTTTAGGCTTATTAATCAGCCTTAGGATAGATTAAGAAACGTTATTTTGGTGTTAAAAGAGTGCAAAAAGATAAAAGAACCCTTTTAAAAGTCATATGAAAAGTTCGTGGAATCAGCTCCGATGACCACTTGATGACTCTTAGGATCTGGCTACAAGTATCACAACCGTATTCCATGAGTCATGATGAGATCTACTTTAACCGACTTGTAAGTAAGTTAATGATGTCACTCAATATTACACCTCAAAGAAAGTATAACGCGATCACTGTCAAATATATAACCCAACAAAGGTTGGGATCAAACCCATAGAGAATAGGCCGAATCTTTATCACAAACTTGCTAAAATAGTAGGCAAAGTGCAGAAAAGTAAATAGAGGATTTTGTGAGAGAAGTAATAGTAGTAACATCTTGATCTAGTTATGTTAAAATCAATATGAGATGAATACTAGGACTATGTTCCCCCAGACTTCCTAACTCCAAAGACTTATCATGCTCCATTAAACTATCTCAACACCTTACATGTAAAATATGACAAGATATGTATCACAAACAATCTTGTGAACGCCTTCGATAAATATAACTTATCACTTCTTAAGTCTCATAAAGTCATCTTATTAACCATTATCCTGGATCTCAGATTAACTATTATCGTTTGAGTCTCAAATTAATTGGATGAAGGTTTATAGCTTCAAATTACTGTTGTGATCTTCTTATCCTAACCCTACCTCTATTTTCGAGTAAGTATCAAATATAAGTAGGTTACCAACGTCTTGATTCATTAAGAAAGCCATCACATTGAAGAAGATCACAATACATGTAAGAATATTGATCAAGATTGACATTGCACTAATATTTAGTTATTCTATATGGGTTCCCACAACCCTAGTTAGGTAGTTTAGCCGCTCATGTTTTCAAGAACATCTATTAAATTTAGAAAATAGAGAATATGAATAATCTTATAATAATTGAAGAATAAAAACCAAAATCTCAACTTAATATTTAACTGTAAGAACCAAGAACAATGGTTCCCAAGATCAAAACTAAATCTCAAAATGAATATAGTATTATGAATGTAAAGAGTGCATAATCTAATACAAAATATCCAAGGTGTATTTATAGTTACAAAATAAAACATAAAAATCATAACCAAAATGGAATAGGAAAATAAGGTCAGCAGTGGTAACGCTTAAAGAATGAGTCAGCTAGACTGATGATGATTCATTGTCAGCTCTATATATTGTCTTCTTTGCTCTTTGGTGACAAATCATAACATCTCCTTATAAGTCATTAGCTAGATTCGTTGCCTCTCTAGTAAGTTTTCAACTTTCATGTATTTTCTTTAAACTCTTAGAATGATCGTCACAATGAGTCATATTTAGATCCTATGACTCGTTATTAGCCTCGTCTCTACTGCCCTCAGGATTGTGCTCTTTCAAGACTTCTTCATATTTTTTCTCAAAACAATCTTCCATATGACTCGTAGTTAGTTCCTACGAGTTGTAGCTAGTGTCCACTTTATTATTCAACATAGATTTCTTTATTGGTCACCCTATGACCTTGACGATGAGTTGTAGCACAAACCAACGACATATTGTCCAAGAAGAGACTTTACTTTTTTGGATTTTTTTTCTTTCTTTTTCTTCGTTAATGTATTCCAACTCTATTTTCTTGTAAAATGAAAACAAAACACATCACATCTAACAAAACGGACCCAAGTTCTTGCATAATTTCATCATTTTAAGCATTAAAGGTGTCTTGAAACCATGGCACATCAACACCCTCAACATAGAACTTTGCATGTCCTCAGAAAAACACACACGTAATCATGATGCTTAAATGAGAGAAATCTTAGGTACTTAAGACAGTCAACTCACTTCATCTCAAATTTCTTTTACCCTCTCCTATGTACAATATTTCAAAAAGATTGTGCATATCCAAGTAGCACAATAATATGACACATTGGAATCAATTGATGACATTATATTAGCAATAAACAACCCATCATATAAGCAACCTACATCACATGAATAGATAAATAGTCAGCAAGATAGCTCATGCACCCTCACAATAAGGAAGTCATATATTTCTCATTATCATGTCACTATAAGGGGATATGAAAACATCTACGCTCATAAAAAAAGTTTCAATCAGTGTGCAAAGAATACCATAGGCTTGCCCTTATTTTTCGTGCCTTAGTTTTTCACACAATTGGACTCAGATCAGTACATGACTTGTCTTGTAATGTATTCTTGGGAGCTGGTATGGTACATTTGGGATCTAGTAACTAACCATTCTTTACACTACAATAATATTTTGGCTCCACTACTTAACCATTACTCTTTTATTCCTCCGTTTTTTCCTTTATTAATTTTTCAGATTGGGTTTGGTTTTCTTTTTTCTATTTATTTATTTATTTTTTCTCTTTTTCTCTTTCTTTTCAAGTTTTTCTTTATTTTTATTCTTTTCTCTCTTTTTTTTTCTACCACACCTAACCTTATTTGCATTTTCTTCTATATCACACCCTTCTACATACTAAACTTTATCTTTACACCCCTATGATAGCCACCCTCAACTTAGACAATTTGCTTGAGTTAAGGCATAGTGTCAAATGAGGGATTAGGGCTAATATAGGTTCATTATAATTAATTTGGGAAGGTGAAATTAAGAAAATAGGTCTGTGTAGGCTTAAATTAGGGATCAATGGACACTTATTCACATTTGGACGATTATAGTCTAAGAGTGGACTAAATAAAAAATAGCCCATGATTATGTACTAACAAACCATCCTACAACCTAGGCAAGACTCATTGGGAAAGTTCTGAATTAAATACACAAAGGTAACTAGATAAGTATCTCACTCGCAAAGGGTATAAAATTACTAGTATATATAATTTTTATAATGAGTAGTTAAACTGCAAGAGACTAGGTCCCTGGACATGCAAGGTACAGTACATCTGACACGCATCATCTGCACTATTTTGTACTCTTGTCTAATAAAATTATAGGTTCTATTTTATACTAATGTGAACAGTTGACCCAATGATCTTGCAGCCGTAATCATCACTAAGCTATAAAAGGAAAGAGACGCTTCTTCATCAAATGGTTTTTGGCAATTACAAAGAATAAAGAGAGGAAACAAAAACCCCATTTCAACAATACTCTTGTAATACCCTATATAATTCTAAGCTTAGTTCAGCTTTTAGTTGCATGCATAAGGGGTTTAAGGCCTGAAAAGTTTCCTAAGTGTTGGGGACTTAGTCATTTCTAAGGACTCTTAACCTTGAGTATTTTTAAATTGGTCTCCCCGATATTGAGGTGTTGGTTTTTAAGTTAATTCATGTTTAGGGGTGTAATGATCACGTCTCGAAGAAGTTTTAGATATTTTGGACAAGGTTTAGATCATGTTTGGATAATAAATCTAGCAAGTCACCGCGATAGGGCCGCATTGCGACAATATTCCTGTTTTCATGTCCACCGCATCATGGTAAGGGAAATGGCTGTCTGTGATTAAACTGCATCATGATAAGCATATTATGCCTAGTTACGAATTTAATTGTCTGAGGGGCAGTTGTATCTTTTCCCCTCAACCCAAATCGTTTATAACATGAATTGGGATATTATTTAGGGAATTATTTGCCCTTTTATTCCAAATCTCTTTTAATAAAACCCTCCCCTCTTCCCTAAGATCACCAATTTCAATTCCTTTCTCCCCAAGAAATTAAGAAATTCAAGCTTCACGTTCAAGAAACCCTCAAGAAATCTTCAAAAAATCATATATTAAGGTATGTTGATGTTTATTCATGGGTTTCTTTTACCCATGGAGTCCAAGAACCCCTTTTTAGTTTAAATAATGAGTTTTTTCAAGTTAAATTTGAATTATCCCCATGGAACTCATGTTAATTTCAATTACACATTATGTTTATAAGTGTTTTAAGTGGAATTATGCCATTACATGTTTTGAATGTTGAAATCATCACGTTAAATCCCTAATTCATTCTTTTAGTCTATTAATTATGTTGTCCAAGTATACTTTACCCATTCCCATCCCTAAGTTCAGAACTTTCATGCGTTTTATGAAATGCATAAGTGTTGGATTTTGAACAATGAATCCCTTACCATGGCTTTAAAGATTTTAGATGCCATTACTATTGATTCATTCAGTGCTAGTGGGTTATGAACACCCGACACCTATATGTTTTACATGATTATTAGATTTGCAAGTATGACTCAGTTAAACCATGATAATTCCTATTTATTCAGTTATTATGAACATAATAAGCATTATCATTCATGAAATAGTGTTCAGTTAAACTCAATCAAGTTTCAGTTCCAGTGTCAGTTCAGTTGGGAGTAGGATGTAGCACCGTGCGAACCTAGGGATGGGGTCTTACCTTCCTATAGAGGGTGTGACCCTTAATAGAAATCCCTGAGTTCCAGAACTACACAACCAACGTAGGTTAGAGATTTATACCTGCTAGTAGAGGGTTAATAAACTATTTACCAGCCAGTTGAGGGTGACACATATTTCATTAGAGCACCTGCTAGTTGAGGGTGAATCTTTATTCCTTTGAGACACTAGTTTAGTGGATCCATACAGCCAGTGTTAGTACACATGGAACGGTACTGGCATCCTTCTAATTGGGGTTACAGGTTGGACACTAAATAGCTCAGATTATGGCATGTCAGTAAGATAATACCTCCCACAGTCTCAGTACATTATTTCAGTATATTCTCAGTCCAGGTTTTCTTGCCCAAGCATACAGGCTTTTAGTTATTCAGTTATGTTGTCTGTAATCTTTCAGATATCAAACTTGTTATAGATTACAAATTTATTCTTCGTCTTGCATTCTCATATATTATAGTTTTCATGCATTCATGTTTAGTTACCTCATGCTATTCAGTTAGTGCTTATTTTATATGCACAGTACCCTATGTTTATCAGCCTAACCCCATCTCACAAACCAGTATATTTAAAGTACCGACTGCATACTCTTCTTTGTGCTATAATGTCTTCTATCATCGGTTCAAATGCACAGTTTCCTGATCGTACTTAGACAGTTTAGTGTATCTAGCAACATAGTAGTGAGTCTTTATCCCTCGAGGGAAGGATTGACTATTTTTGTTGTTTTAGTAGTTTCATATTTTTAGTCAGTTGAGTTAGTATGGGGATTGTCCCATTAACTCCTTACTCAGTTAGAGGCTTTTTAGACATGCAGACAATCAGTTAGTTTGTTAGTCTATTTTAACAGTCTTTTTAGATATTTCAGAATTGTGAATTCATTTATATTTTCAATATTCAAACCTTATTCCTTATAAGTTATTTTCCACACATGTCCATTGTTATTATTTTATTCAGTTCTCTTAACAGATACCAACATATAGGTTAGCTTGTGTTCACTTGTGATCGTAGCACTATTGTCGAGACTAAGAGGTATCCTTGGGTTATGAAAAAACTTGGTATTATAGCCTAAGGTTTTAAAGTTTCCTAGGGACTCTAAAAGCCAAGTTTAGTAGAGTCTTATGCATGGATGTGAAGCGCACCAAAGTTATGGACAATAGGCTACGAGATATTTTAGGAAAAGTTTCCCTTCTTTCAATATTCATGTCTTGCAAATAAGCATGACCTCTATTTAAACTCTCTTTCTAACTCATACTTTATTCCATTTATAGACTATGCCTCCTAGAAAAAAGAACAAAAGAAGGGATGGGCACAAACCCATACCTCCGTTTGTTTAGGAAGATCCCCTAAATGAGCATGTATCTGACATCGAGTTTAGAGATTGTTTCACTACCTTAGATCATTTATTAATGGCTTAGAATAATTATAAGGCTGTTTCCCCAGCCAAACTAGTGAAAAATACAGCTGCAGCTAGGATTTGGGATTTCACCCGAATAAATTCCACTTCATTTTTAGGATCTATGTTTGAAGAGGATCCACATGAATTTCTTGATATGGTTTAGATGGTTACATATATTATGGGTAGCACTTAGAGTGAGAGTGAAAATTTTGCTGCATATCAATTCTAAGATATAGCTCACACCTGGTTTAAGCAGTGGAAAAAGGACCGTGGTGTTGATCTAGGGCCTATTGAGTGGTTGGAATTTGCCATAGCTTTTCTAGAAAGGATCTTTCCATTAGTGTTAATGGAGGCTAAGATTTAGGAGTTTAATAATTTGATGCAGGGCAACATGAGTGTGAAGGATTACTCGCTAAAGTTTACTCAGCTTGCGAGGTATGATCTTAATATGGTTATAGATAATAGGTCTAGAATGAGTAAGTTTGTATCTGGTATATCTGATAGTATGGTTAAGCAGTGTCATTCTGCTATGTTGATTAAGGATATGGACCTATCTAGGCTTATGTTTCATGCTCAGCAGATTGGGAAAAAGAAGCTTAAGGAGAAATATAGAGAGAATAAGAAGGCCAAAACATGTAGTTTTAACTTTTCTTAGCCATGTTCGGAAGGTGGTAATAATATTCAATTTTATCAGAAATCCTCAGCCTTATCTCCATCTTCAGCTAATGCACCAGTGGCTAAGTTTAGGAAAGATAGTCGGGATAGGGCACCATGCTCTAAGTCCCAGGATAGTATTTACAGTAGTCGTACTAACCCTCTTTGTGGGAAATATGGCAGGCATCATTTGGGTGTGTGTTAAGCTAGCAGTGATACGTGTTTAAGATGTTGCAAGCCAATCCACAAAGTTAAAGATTGCACAAAGGTTGGTCAGTAAGGTTACTCTAAACATCCTTTAGTTCCAGCTAGTCGCTCAACTCAGTAGGGTAGAGCTTCCAGCATGACCAGTGGGTAGTATCAGAATAGGTTGTATGGTCTCTAGACCTATCATGATTAGGAAAGTTCTCCTGATATAGTTACAGGTATGTTACAGGTTTTTCATCTCAATGTTTATGCTTTATTAGATCTCGAAGCTTCACTCTCCTTTGTATCCCTCTATATAGCAGTCAATTTTGGTGCATGTCCCAAATCTTTAATAGAACTTTTCTCGATATCTACCTTAGTGGGTAAATCTATTATAGCCAGATAGGTATACAGAAATTGCCCGATTATAGTATCATAGAAAATTACCTCAATTGACCTTAAGGAGTTAGAGATGATTGCTTTTGATGTCATTTTCATCATGGATTGGCTCCATTCATGCTATGCCTCAGTTAATTACAGAAATAGATTCATTTATTTCTAGTTTTCCAATGAACCAATCATTGAATGGAGGGGTAGTACCTCTATTCTTAGGAGTCAAACTATTTCTTATCTTAAGGAAATAAAACTGTCAGAGAATGTGAAATTCCAAAAATAACCTTCAGAACTCAGTATAGTCACTTTGAATTTCTAGTTATGTCTTTTGGACTAACGAATGCACCAAGAGATTTCATGGACTTGATGAATAGAGTGTTCAAGCAGTACTTGGACATGTTCATCATAGTCTTCATTGATGATATTATTATCTATTCTTGTACTGAAAATGATCATGCAGACCATCTCAGAATTGTATTACAGACTCTTAGATACCATCAATGGTTCACTAAATTTAGTAAGTGCGAGTTTTGGTCAAGATAAGTAGCTCTCCTTTGGTCATATTATCTTCGGTGATGGTATTCAAATTGATTCTGAAAAGATCAAATTAGTGAGAAATTGGCCCAAACCGGTCTCTCCATTAGATATCAGGAGTTTCTTGGGTTTGATTGGCTATTAAAGATGGTTTTTTGAAGGTTTTACTTTTATTTATTCCCCTATATATCGATTGAATTGGAATAAATTCAAATTTCATTGGTCAGGTTTATATGAGAAGAGTTTTCAGGAGTTGAAGACTCAACTTACTTTAGCCCCAGTCATGACTTTGCTTGATAGTTTAAATGGGTTTGTAGCTTATTGTGATGCTTCTAGAGTTGGTATTGGTTTTTTATTAATACAGAGAGGTAAGTTCATTTCCTATGCCACTAGACAACTCTAACCCCATGAAAAGAATTACCCTACCCATGATTTTGAGTTGGCAATTATTATTTTTGTCTTGAAAATTTAGAGGCATTATCTTTGTAGATTCATGTTCATGTGTTCACAAATTATAAAATCTTGCAGTATATATTCTTTCATAAATATTCAATTCTTCATCAGAGAAGGTGGCTTGAGTTGTTAAAAGATTATGATAAGAGCGTGTTGTATCATCCGAGCAAGGACAATATAGTGCCAGATGCCCTTAGCAAATTGTATATGGGTAGTATTGCTCATGTTAAAGATGGTAGGAAGAATCTAGTTAGAGTGGATCATCAACTTGCTAGGTTAGGGATTCTGTTGTTTGATTCAGCTGAAGTTAGTATATGGGTTCAGAATCTTCATTGGTTGCCGAAGTGAAGAAAAAGCAAGATAGGGATCCCAGTCAGGTTAAGTTAAAGGAATCAATTGGAGATTAGAAAGTAGAGGTTTTCTCCTAAGGGGGAGATAGTATGCTTCGTTGTCAGGGTAGGTTTTGTGTTCTATGTGTTGATAGTTTGAGGTAATGAATTTTTGTAGAAGAACATGGTGCATGATATTCCATTCATCCAGGAGCCACTAAGATGTACTGTGATTTACGAGAAATCTATTGGTGGAATGGTATGAATAAGGATATTGCAGAATTTATGGATAAATATTCAAACTATTAGCAAGTTAAATTTGAGCACCAGAGGCCTATTAGTATATTGCAGGAGTTTAGGATCCCCACTTGGAAGTGGGAAGTGGAGAATATAGATTTTGAGATGGGTTTGCCTTGTACTCATCGTCAGCATGATTCGATATTGGTCATTATGGATAGTATGACTAAATCGGCTCATTTCTTGACAGTTCATACTTTGTATACAACTGAGGATTATTCTAGGCCTTATATTAAAGAGTTTATTAAGTTGCATGGAGTTCCATTATGTATCTTATTATATAGAGGTACTCAATTTACCTCTTACTTTTAGAAGGCATTCCAAAAAGGTCTTGGTAGCCAAGTTCATCTCAGTATAACATTTTATCCTTAGACATATAGTCAGGCAGAGAGGACTATTCAGACCTTAGAGGACATATTGAGAGAAATTGTTATTGACTTTAGAGGTGTTGGGATGATCACATACCTTTGATTGAGTTTACCTATAACAACAATTATAACTCCAGTATTTAGATGGTTCCGTTTGAGGCACTCTTTGAAAGGAGATGTAGGTCTCCTATTGGTTGGATTAAAGTAGGTAAAGATGCCTTGATAGGGCCAGATTCAGTGTTTGAGGCAATAAAGAAAGCTCAGTTGATTTAGGAGAGGCTGAAAACAACCCAAAGTTGCTAGATATTTTATCTAGATATAAGGAGGAGAGACCTTGAGTTTGATATTGGTGACTTAGTCTATTTGAAAATCTCGCCCATGAAGGGAGTGAAGAGATTTGGAAAGTAGGGAAAGCTTAGTCTCCGCTATGCTGGCCCTTATTAAATTTAGAGCCATTTTAGGAAGGTAGCTTATGAGCTTGAGTTGCCTACAGACTTAGCATCAGTGCATCCAGTGTTCCATCTTTCTTTATTGAAGAAGTGTTTTGGTGATTCAACTACTGTTGTTCCTTTAAAAAGTACAGGTGTTCAAAATAACTTGTCTTCTGAAAAAGTTTCAGTTGAGATCCTAGATCGTCAAATTTGTAGACTAAGAAACAAAGAAGTTCCCTTGGTTATCTATGTTGGAATCAGTCCGTTGAGAAAGATACTTGGGAAGCAAAAGTGGATATGCATACCAAGTACCCTTATCTTTTCTCCGCGAGCTCAGACCCATCTTGAGGTAACGATTTTCCTTAGATTAACTCTTACCGATTCTGAATTCTATCTATATAAACTTTCTCATGTCATTACATGTATTCATGAAATCAGTTCAGTTCTTGTATCATGTTTCGCACTCAGTTATGTATTCATATTTCCAGTTATGCATATTCAGTATGTGATCTCGGTTTTCTTAGTTCAGAACTCTCAGTCTAACCAGTCTTATTCGAAGATGAATGTTCCCAAGAGGGAGATATTGTAATACCCCACATTATTCTTAGCTCAGTTCAGCTTCTAATTGCATGCATAATGGGCTTAACGAATGAAAATTTACTAAGTGTTGGGGACTTAGTCATTTCTAAGGCCTATTAACTTCAAGGATTTTTAGATTGGTCTTCCCAACCTCGAGGTGTTGGTTTTTGAGTTAATTAATGTTTAGGGGTGTAAGAAGCATGTCTCAGAGAAGTTTTGGATTTTTCAAACGAGGTTTGGGTCGTGTTTGGATCATGAATCCAGCAAGTCACCACGATAGGGCTGCATTGCGGTGATATTCCTATTTGCATGTTCACCATATTGTAGAGGGAAATGGATGATCGCGATTAGACCATATCACGGTAAGCATGTTATGTCCAGTTACGAATTTAATAACCTAAGGACAATTATGTCTTTTCCCCTAAACCCAAATCATCCATAACAAGAATTAGGACATCATTTAGGGCATTATTTTTCCTTCTTCTCCAAATCCCTCTCAAGAAAACCTATCCATCTCCCCTAATATCACTAATCTTGATTATTTTCTCCCTAATAAATCATGGAATTCAAGCTTCTAGTTCTAGAAACCCTCAATAAATCTTAAAAAAAATCATCTATTAAGGTATGTCGATGTTCATTCATGGGTTTCTTTCACCCATGAGGTCCAAGAACCCTTTTTTGTTTTAAACAATGAGTTGTTACATGTTCAATTTGAATTATCCCTATGGAACTCATGTTAATTTCAATTACAAGTTATGCTTATAAGTGTTTTAAGTGGAACTATGCCATACATGTTTTGAATGCTGTAATCTTCATATTAAATCCCCAATTCATACTTTTAGTCTTGTAATTATGTTGTCCTCGTATGGTTTACCCATTCCTATGTTAAGTTCATGACTCTCATGTGTTTAATGAAATGCCTATATGTTGGATTTTGAACAATGATTCCCTACTATGGTTTTAAAGATTTTATATGGCATTACCATTGATTTTAGTCAGTGTTGGTGGTTTAAGAACAATCGATACCTATGTGTTTTCATGATTTTTAGATTTTCAAGTATTATTCAGTTAAACCATGAATATTCGTATTTATTGAATTATTATGATCATAATAAGCATTATCAGTCATGAAATAATGTTCAGTTAAACTCAATCCATTTTAGCCCCAGTTTCAGTTTAGTTGGGAGTAGGATTTAGCATTGAGCGGCCCAGGGATGAGGACTTACCTACCAGTAGAGGGTGTGCCCTTAGTAGCATCTGAGTTCTAGAACTATGCAACCAATGTAGGTTAGAGATGTCTACCTGCCAGTTAAAGGTTGATAAAGTGTTTAACTGCTAGTTGAGGGTGACATATATCTCATTAGAGCACCTGTTAGTTGAGAGTGACTCTTTAGTCCTTCTGGACACCAGTTTAGTGGATCCATATAGTTAGTGTTAGTACCCGTGGCACGGTACTGACACCCTTCTAACTGGGGTTACAGATTGGACCCCGATTAGCTTAGATTGGGGCATGTCGATTAGATGATAACTTTCACAGTCTCAGTATAGTATTTCAGTGTATTCCCAGTCCAAGTTTTCTTGACAAAGTGTACAAACTTTCAGTTATTGAGTTATATCTTTTATAGTCTTTCAGATTTTTGACTATTTATAGATTATAGATTTATTGTTGGTCTTTCATTCTTTGATGTTATAGTTTTCATGCATTCATGTTCAGTTACCTCCTGCTATTCAGTTAGTTCTTATTTTATATGCACAGTATCCCATGTTTATCAACCTAACATTATCTCATATACCTATACATTTAAAGTACTGACTGCCTACACTTCTTTATGCTATGATGTCTTATATCATAGGTTAGAATGTACAGTTTCCTGACCTTGCTTAGATAGTTCAGCATAACCAACAACTGTAGTGGTAGTCCTTATCCATCGAGGGCAGGATTGATTATTTCAGTGGTTTTTTTAGTTTTGTATTTTTTGTCAACAACAGTTAGTTGGGGATTTGTCCCATTATCTCCTCAGTTAGTTAGAGGCTTTTCAAATGTTTAAATAGTCAGTTAGTCTATTTTATCATTCTTGTCAGATGTTTCAATATAGTGAATTCATTATTTTTTTTTCGTATTCAGACTTTATGTCTTTATCTATTGTTTTCCACACATGTCCATTGTTATTATTTTATTTAGTGCTCTTAGCAGGTCCCAACATATGAGTTAGATAGTGGTCGCTTGTGATCTTAAGCACCATTATTACGACTAGGGGGTAGCCTCGGGTCATGACAGCTGAAGTTTCCTACTTTATGAGTGCTTAAAATTGAAATTGTTCTAGACTGAGTAATGATTTGTAACTGAACTACTCATCATATAAGAGTAGATTTTTTTTTTGTGTAGAGAGTGTGCTTAGGTAGAGTAGCCTAAGATTGTTGTTAGTTATAATTAACCAGTGTAGAGGGTCCTTGGTAAAGTTACCAAGATGATCTTGTAGTAGAGTTATTACAAAAGAAAATAGCCTCCAGGTAGGCTGAAATCTAGATTGTAATCAGGAGGTTGATTATAGTGGATTTCTTAGGTGCTTGTGAGAGCAAGCCGTGGTTTTTCACTTCTTGGGTTTCCATATCAAATCATGTGTTTGCCTTCCTGCACCACCCTTTTTTTAAAGAACCTCATAATTTCTTTACTATTTCATCGTGTATGATTGACTTTGAGGGAACTGGTCCCTCACTATATGGTGCAACCCCCAAGGGTATCTACAATTGGTATCAGAGCAGGTTCACTCTAAAAGATTCATACCTAGAGTGATTTGGTTATTATGGGTGTGTTACATAATCTAGAAGAAGAAGAAAAGACTCCCTTATACAAGAATGTGAGAAGGATTTTAGGAGTTCTTCTAAAATCATGAGAAAGTAAAGTTGGAAGTAGAAAAGATAAAAGAAAGGTTCACAATCTTGAAAAGTCAGGAAGAGAAGGTGCAACCAGCCATACAGTGAAGAAGATTTAAGCTGCATGGGATGACTCTTCTAGTGCATTAGATGAAGATGAAGAGCATGAAGACGTGTCCATTCTAGGTATTGAAGTGAGTCTAGTTATTTATGATTCTGTATTTACCTTCATAACAAACACTGAAGAAGAAAAATAGGTAACCCTCACTGATATAATGAATAATCTAGATAACTATTCGGATAAAAGGATAAAAAAACTTGCTAGTGTGTTGATTGACTTTGTTTGTGAACTAACTACTAAGAATAATGCCTAAGAAGAGAAAATAGAGAATCAAGAGCTTGAATTGATTGCTTTAACTCTACAAATATATGAAACTTAAGAGTTATTCATAAAGTTAAAATCTGAGTCAGATAAGTCAAATGAAGAAAGCAAGTGATACAGTCGGTAATGGAAAGAAGGAAGACTTAAGGCTTCATATTGAGCTTGAAGAAAAATTGAATAATTCTAAAAAACACCATATGTTTGCTCTGCACAAAAATTAAAAGTTAGAAAGGGACCTGGTCCATCTATGAGAAGAACTTAATAAATCTCTTAAATAGAGTGCATCTTCACCGATACTTTCTAATTTGATAGTGAAGGTGCAAATAGTAGAAAAGGTCCTGGTTATCTAAAGAAACTCAACCTACTGGGTCTTATGGAAAGGCTGATCTTGATGTTAGAAATAAAGTCCACAAGATTCTATGTACCCATTGTGGAAGAGATGGGCACATGAAGGAAAATTGTCAAAGATAGCTTAGAGCTAAAATAGATGGTCTGAGAGATGTTCAAAAATGGAAATAACATCATAAGGGGTTCAAGCCATTGGAAATTGTAAAGAGAAAGATATAAACTGCCTAAATAGGACAAGAAGGTTTTTATCACACAATTGTCCTCCTACTGGGAACTCAAGATCAAATGGGTTCCCAATCCAATAAGTGATCATGATTCCAGGTTTGATAAAGGTGATTACAGTTAGGAGTGATTGACATAATATGTGTTCTAAGCTTATTCTTGAAGGTCTAACTGTATTCTCTCTCATAAGAAACTCCAAAGTAGAGGTTTCTTATTTTGGAATAATGGATTTCAAAGGATCTGGTCTCTGGCAAAATAGAGTTAAATTTTCAAGACTAAAAGTGCCTTATGATGAAATGCGGAAGAATGAACTAAAAAAAGGGTGCTATTGTTAAAAATAATGATAGAATCAGAATGAAAGGGTCATGTCTCAAGGAAACTTATCTCAGAAGGAAAAGTTTTGACAGTGTAAATAAAGTAATATTTGGGACTTGGTGCTCAGTCAGACATTAAGAATAAGTTGTTGAATAGGTAGAAAGTGCAGTGGCAAAGGGACAAAGCAGGATTAATCAAATCAACCTGACCTATGTTATGATTCAGTGTTTGCACTTTAAATTGGCTATGTTTAGGAGTCAAGTATCCATGATAAAGTAAGTGATGTTGGTCTTAGTTTCATAACTCTATCAAAAAGGGAGGAGAATAATTGAAGCAAACACTAGTACATAACTCTGTCAAAAAGGGAGAGACCTGGTCTCATCTCTTATGTTAGTACCTATACAAGATGCTTAAGTAATCACAAAATGTTGTCTGAAAAGCCATGTATTTTCTTTTCTCATCTCTAGTCCCCAACAATAATCTGTGTTAACTCATTGTAACATCCTAAATCTGGTACCCAAAACGCTACACGATGCCTATAACCCCGAAGGATCACAAGCTAACCCATGACTGATATCTCTAAACTAAGCACTAAATAATAGTAATAATATCATAAATGCGGAAACATGAACTGAAAGGCGATAAGGTTCAATACTAGTACATAACTGAAAAATATGGTATAACAATACCAAAATAACTAAGATAATTGTTTCAACATACGGTAGTCTTAAAGCCTCTAAACTGTCTGAATAAAGAGTTGATGGGACATGTCCCCAACTAACTCCAACAACTGAAATATACTGAAAACTAAAATAGAAATGTGATCATTATGTCCTCGAAGGATAAGGACTCACTGCTAACTCTGATCGCTGAACTGGGATACTACTGGTTCTATGGAGCTTGTGCTTCTAAAACTATGGTATAAGACACCATATCACAAATGCATCATTACTTTGAATGTACTGGTATACAAGTGAGGTAGGCTGAATGCAATAGGTTCATATGCATGAACAGTACTAACTGACTGACTAACATGAACGTGGGAATACATGCATGCATACATAACTGTAACTGAGATCATAATAGGAATGGATACTGATTTCTGACTACTGAGTCTACTGATAGGGACATCTGAGTCACTGATGAGTAGAAATTAATACTATATTACTGAATACTAAGGGACTTATACTATATTACTGTTACATGGATAACTGTGTCTAACAGTTCTGATTATAATGAACTGGTCTGATTGACTGTATCTGATAATCTTGAAACTAAATGCTAATAATATAAGTTCTGATAACTTATATAACTGATAATATGATTGACTGTATCTATAGTCCTGAATCAGCTAGAACTAGCTGAGTTTCATACTGTATTTGAGAAACTGAATCTGAGATCAGTCCTATCTAGTGGGTGATCACTAAATCTGATGATACCATTAACAATTCACCATAGTTGAGATTATTCCTATCTAGTAGGTGATCCCAGATTCTATTTATAATGATAAGGAGTGACTGTATCTGATTGTCCTAAATCTATACTACTAAGCTGAATTGATTGTATCTGATAGTCCTGATTCTATAACTGAAACAGTGGAATGTATTCATCTAACCGACATGCCCCATACTAAGATAATTGGCGTCCAACCTATAACCCCAGCTAGAAGAGTGTTTGTACTACGCCACTGGCAAAGACAACTGTTGTGAAGTCATTCCTAATCTAACGGGTGACCCCTGGAATCAGTCCTATACATTTGAATGCTCCAACGGGTGATCCCTGAGTATGCCATTCCTATCTAATGGGTGACATATCGAACCTATGTTGGTTATGTAGTTTTGGAACTTAAGGATTGCTTCTAGGGATCTCAGTCCTATCTAGTGGGTGAGTCCACATCCTTATGCTCGCTTGGTGCTGAATCTCACTCCCATTTGAAAGACACTGACCTGAGCTGATTAACTGAACTAAACTAATACTAGTGGTATTGTCTAGTAGAGCTAAACTGAATTTACTAAGTTTTATTGACTGACGGAATGTACTGAGTTCTGAGGACTGACTGAGAATACTGAAGTTACTGAGATTGACTGGGAATATTGAGGTTACTAAGATTACTGAGCTATTGAAATTACTAAGATTTTTGAGATTTATTGAGTCACATGACTGACTGAGTTCTATGGATAATAGCTTGATTGAGGAGATCATGAAAACATGACATGGCTCTAGGCACACAGCTAACTGTTCGGGTACAACTACCCCCAAGACTCGATGAGAACAAATTGACATAGCATGGCTTACTTGAATACTTGACCAGCAATATAATTTAAAATTCATAGATTAAAGCACTTCATCAAATATGTGATATGCATAATCTTGTACAGACATGGGAGTTTCATGATATCATACTAGTTGGGCATTGTTCCTTCATCTAGGCATTTAATCATACACATGGTAGGCATAGCACATGTAGAAAATATTATACAATAATTAATCAGCATGATTCATCTCTAATTTCATCATCCTAGGGTTTATTGATAGGTTCACATGAATATACATCTATACAAATCAATTCCACATAAAATTGATCACCCAACAAGGATTTGAATTGAATTGATCATTTTCAACATAAACAAAACAAATCCAACATGAAATTCATAAAGAAATCCATAAACTTAAACTTAGAAAAGAGATTCTAGGGCTTCATGGATGAACGGAGTCCATAAATGAATACTACGCATACCTTAGTTCCTAATTTCATGAATATTGATGGTGAAACCTTCTTGAATTTGAATCCCTAATAGAAACCCTAGCTTGTTATTGAGAGAAACTTGAGATAAACTAGTATATTTTGGTTGAAGAATGGCTAAACCACATGTTATTAGGTTTAAATTGGGGTAGAAAATTGACCCTTTTATCCCTTGGACGTGTCTTTAATTTCTGAGAAAATTTCCCAATTTTCATCTTTGGCACGACGAGCCACTATCGTGCCAAGTCACCGGAAAGTGACAAATAGGAAATTGCACGGTGGTGCGACATAGAGCTATTGTGTTGCCACCTTGTCTACGACTTAGAAGTTTGGCGCAATGCGCCACTATCGCAGCACAACACTGGAAATTGACAATTGACATTTGAGATATCTCCGCAATGCGCTGAAGGCCCAGGTGATACACTATCTCACTAAAAAGGCTCTAACTCTTCATCCGGGTGTCGAATTTGGGAAAATTTGGTATCAATGGAAAGCTTATTCGATTCCCCCCATGATGAAATATGAAAATATTAAAAATAGCATGTGTACAAAAGTGTATTCATCTTTTAAAAAAAGCTTCTAACATTTTTGGGAAACTTTTTAAGCTTGAAAAAGTACAGGTATTACACTTTTCTAACTAAATCATCCTTAGAATGTCCAATCAAGTAAGTATCCCTTGAACCCTTATTAACCTTAGGAGCTCATGCTCAACCAATCATGATTTAGAATCTAAACTAAAGATTTGTGCCATCAATAAAACAAGAAAAATCTCAACCTGAAACTTCCTCTCTCTAGGAAATTCAAAACTTCCTAAAAACTTCAAAATTCCTGAGTCATCTGAAAAATATAATAAAACAAAACCCTCTGAAACACAACAAACACCTGACTCTTCTATACCCTCAGATTCAAACCCTATTTTTGCTTAGTTATTTGGTGAATAAATTTGGGTAAAAAGGATAGATCCAACCTGCAATAAGAACTAGGTAGCTAAGAATTTACTCCTGCCCACATATGAAACCAAAGTAAGATTAGATAATAGAGTTGGATAGGAAGTAGGTGCTAAGAATGAAGTGAACAAGGGAAAAATATGTTGTTACCTTCAAATGAGGAGAATGAAGAGGATGATGATTAATTACCTCTGAGATGGTTGGATAAGAAACTAAGAGAAGAAAGAATATATTATAGTTGTAGAGGTTTAAGAAGGGAAGGACATGAATTCAAAAGTTTCTGCTGCTACCAAGAAAAGAAAAAGGGAAGTTCATGTTGCTGAGAGGATTAGGTCCTTCAAGTCAAAAGTCTGGTATCCCTACTAGAATGATGTAGAAACACATAAATATCAAGAAAAAAAGACTATAGGGGACCTGGTCCTAAGAAAAGAACAACTGTGGTTTGAAAAATAAGCAGTAGTCCTAAGAGAAGCAAAAATGAAGACATAAAAGATATGGCTTGAGAGTAGAGAAATAAAATGCTAATAATACTGAAGGTTCTGGAAGAATGTTTCATCAAATTATCTATTAAAATCCTCGAATACTAGGGCTAATTAAGTAATTAGACACCAAGGTTAGCTGTATAAGGAATCAACACCCACATTGTTTGAAAATTAGGTTAGGGAATTTATTACACCATGGACTAGATAAGGTGAAATTAGGAAAAATTTTGATGTACTTGTTGTAGGTATGATAACTGTGGGAATTAAGCAGCCCTCAACTGAGTTCATGATCAATTACTCAAAGGTAGGAGGGACTTCCATATTAGTAGTGAAAAAGAAATTCTTGATAAGTGAGTATCAGTTAGTATTTTAATTCATTAACAGGGTCCTTTTGCCAATATCTAAAAGAAGAACAATTATTTTTGGTGTTGAACTATTTTTGATTGAAAGCTTGAGCGAATTTCAATTGATAAATCTTCCAGCTCTAAATAATAGAGCATATGCATAAAGTAATTTATGAAAAGGAAGACAAACATGGAATGCCATGTAGATATCTCTTGAACAAGTTGTTTAAACACTATAGTGTAGATGGAACTAACGGAACACATAGAACAGCCAAATAGATATTCAGTTTGACAACACTTATGGATAATGAATGCATAGAGGGCATAACTAGATTGGTGTCTCAAGTATCTCAGTTGCTAACTGTTCAAGAGAAGTTGGGAATAGAAATTGAGGAGTTAAGGATGAAGTTAGCTGCCAAAGATGCTAAATTAGTGCACCTAAAATTATTGAATTAGAAGTTGTCTTCTGAGGGACCAGGTGCCACTAATGAACTTACAGATGAAAGTGCAAAACTGTAGGCAAAAATGGCAGAACTAACTAGTGAAGTTCAAGGATTAAATGCGGAAGTGAAGGACCTTACCAAATAGTTGTTGGATGCCCACATTGCTGAAAATGCAAGAATGGAGAAGTTGTTTAAGTCCTTTTCCCCCAATACTTTCTCTACTTGAGCCTTGTTTGGAATTTAACAGGGGTAGGGGTGAATTAAAAATTTTCTATGAGTCAAAAACTAGCACCTTGCAATCGAGTCTCCTACAAATCAGTACACTTTACAAACCATATTAGGTTTGAAATAATAAAGCAAGTAAATAATCAAATTTAAGGAAAAGACACAAATATTTAGCTCGGTTCGGAACACCAATGTGGTGCCTCAGTCCAGTCCCCTTGGGTTTCAACATTTCCATAGATCGTTCAATATCGGGCTCAAATACAATGAATAGAAACATGGTCTAAAGACTTATTTTTTCTTCGAATATTGTGACGTATCTTCAGTTCGTGTTACTGAGGTTGAATCGACCCTACTCGTTATACAACAATTGTAAATTAAGAGTTACAAAGCTTTGTGAGACTATGATTGAGACATTTTGTAATTTTTCTTGAAGTTGCATTACTCTTGTTTATCTTTAGTCTTCTTCTTTTATAATCTTCCGCTGCTACTTTTCATAAGGAAACCCAAGAGATTTCTTCTTAATCAAGGATTTTAATTGATTTCTTGAATGAGGAATATTATCGTATAGTATGTCAATATCAGATATGTCTATACACAACTTTCACTCACGTCCATATCAGATATATTCATGATCTTTTCTTTCTTTTGATTTTGTAGTGATTGATGCTTTTCCAAGTTTGTTTGTGATCTTTTCTTCTTTTTTCTTTATTGTAATTGATTCGATGTGCCGTGATTGTGGGACTGAGATTTTCCTTCCTTTTGCTCTTTGTGTTGATGGTTCTTTTGGATTTCGTAGATCATGATTTGATGTCCTTCCATTCCTGGAGCCAACTTCTTCCATCTTTAATAGTCTTCCAATATCCTAAAAAAATCAACTCATTAGTTTGTTATTATTAAAATGTAAACATCGGAGGCTAATAATCTCCCCTTTTTGATACTAACAATTGAGTGTAAACATCCGTTAACTTCCCTGTCAGTCAGCTTGCTCCCCCTGACTTGCACACATTTTTGTTGTTCCATGTTTCTTGAGTATCATTCGACTTCTATTTATCAATAGTTGACTTGCTCCCCCAGATTGGCAGGCGCTTCCTGATTTTCTTATGTTCCTGTATTTCTCCCCATTTTGACATAATAAAAAAGAATAGAAAAAGAAAATAGTAGACAAGTGATATATATATATATATATATATATAATATTAAATAGGTAGAGCAAAAATACTGTAGCAGATAGTGTGTTAAAAATCATAATACAATCCATCAAATTAAGGGAAAGGACCCCCTTTTGAATAAAAACAAAGTCATAATTGTTCTTCACTTCTTGAGAAAGTAGGTCAGAGTTTATGCCTATTATGACAGAAGGTATCATATGATTTTTCAACATTTTTGAAAAAGGGTGAATAGGAGTTCTGGACGAAAATACCCAGATCATCATTAGAGGAGTGGACTTGGGTCATGAGGAAATCCATTTGGGTGAGCACCCAAGTAAAAAAATTTATACCCTCCTATTTGAACCCATCAAGAGCAAACCGCACCACACCTATATCTGTAATGGTGGTTTTTCTGAGGTCCAGAAGCTTCGAAGTCGGCTCATGTAGTAGTGCAGCACTTTCCTCAATTACTTTGAACCAATCCTTAATCTCCTCCAGTTTCTTCAAAATAGTAATCATAGGGTTAGAAACAGATTTTTCTTACTTTGGGAGGTTTTGAATTTTCCTGTGCAAAATCCTTCTTACACCATTCATCTTCAACCAAGACATAGCCCATACTTGCAAATGTCAGGGATTCATAAGTGGTAACAATCTCTATTGGGGGGTATGAAGATAGATCAATAAAATAGTATTGAAGAATCTGAGCAATGAGCAAGCCATACGCCAACTGGTAGACACATGAACATCGACTGCACTTTCAACCATGTACTCACGAATCCAAGTTGACTAACTGATTTTGATTTTCCTAACAAGACTGTATAGCATAAAAACATCATGACCAATAATATTGCAAAAGGATACATTCTAGGGAATCAGTGTAGTATCAATTATATGAGCCATAATGCAAAAAATGAAATAGAGGGATAGGGGATCAAAATTGGTTCAAATAGTGTCTCGGTATGATAGAAATCTCTTGACTTCTTCAAAGCTGACCTTAAAATCATTGGGCTAGTTGCCATTCATAAAGTATATTTTACCAGAGAACTTCGTATCTAAAGCATTCTTGAACAAAAATCATTCACAATTATTCTTTTGCCAAGCAAAAGAGTATTGAGTTCACCACTATCAGGGGAGAGGTCAAGATTCACATAATAAATGTAAATTGGATCATCGTACACTAGAAGTCCATGAAGATAAAAAACAAGGGAAAAATCTTGAAACTTAAGAAAGTGGTTGACATTATAGAAGGAGTCTTTTAATTGATTAAGATTGATAATGTGATCGGGGACAACAGAGTGACTCTTAAAGGTGGAGAATATTTCTTAGTGAAAGCATGTCTAGAACTTGTGCATGTCCTCTAGAGGGAGAGAGTGGAGAGGGGTTGGATGATATTTCTTGATATAGTGGGCTGGACTAGAATTAGGATGAAGCCTCTTGATAAGAGTTGACGGTGAGTCTGATGAGGATTCATCAGAGGATTTAGAGAAAAAATAGGGCTGTCTGGCAGAGTTTTGGGATGATATTTGGACATGGTCGCCATAGAACAGTTTTTAGTTATGTGAAAGAATAAAAGGTGAATTTTAAAAGGGGTAGATAGGGAAAGAAAAAGACGGTTAAGAGGACTTGAGAAAGAAAGGAGAAAGTATGCAACTGTTTGAAAAGATAGGGGAGACGAAGCAAAACAGATTCAAAGGAAAAGGGTGACTAATGAAAGTGAAATAGTGGTAGTCAGAGGAGTGTTGGGAAGGTAAAGAAGTGCAGAGATGGCAAAACAAGCATGAAAAATGGTGAGAGTAATGATGAGTTTCCTTTTTGAAAATCAAATTTAAAAAAACTCTGACCATAAAATTGGAGTAAGTAAAAATATTTTTTGTCCAAAATTAAAGCTCATTAATCATCAATACAAAGAATACAAAGTCTTTTTATAAGGTAACAAAATCTTTCTTCTTACGAGGGTTTTGTAAAAATATCTGCAAGTTAATTTTCATCGTCAACAAATGTTAACGAAAAATCACTATTTTCCACATGATCACGAATAAAATGATGCTTAATATCAATGTTTTTTTCCCTAAAATTATGCACAATATATTTAGACAGACTAATAGCATTGGTGTTATCGTACATTATGGGAATAGATTTAGAAGACAAATTAAAATCAAGTAGTTCATGCATAATCTATAAAATTTGAGTACCGCAACTTCCAACGGCTATGTATTCAACTTTTGTTTTTGAAAGTGCAATTGAATTTGATTCTTGCTGTGCCATGAAATCAAGGCATCACCAAGAATTTGAAAAGTTCTACTAGTGCATTTTCTATCACATCTATCACCTACAAAATCAACGTATGAATATCTAATTAAGACAAAATAAGAAGAGAATGGGTACCATAGTCAAATGTTTTGAGTTCCTATAAGGTATTAATGATCCTTTTGACAGAAGTAAAATGAGATACTTTAGAAGTCGACTGGAACCTAGCATATTTATATATGATGAATATGATGTCTGGTCGAATGGCAGCAGAGTAGAGTTGTGATCCTATTATTTTCCTGTATATTTTGTCATCAACATTCTTACTAGACGAGTTCGAATCAAGGATTATGGATGGACTCGTTGGATTTTCATAGGACTTTTCTTTTTCCATACTGATTTTTTTGATGAGTCCCCTTATGTACTTGGTTTGACTGATGAAAGTTCCTTTGGGAGTTTGATTGATTTTTAAAACCAAGAAGAATGTGAGCTCACCCATGAAACTCATTTTGAATTCTCCTTTCATCAAATTAGCTAAATTCTCACACAAAGAGATGTTAGAACAACCAAAAATGATATCATCAATGTAAATTTTCACAATAAGAAAATTTAAATAAAACTTCTATATGAACAACGTAGTATCAATTTTACCCCTTTGAAAATTGATGTTTGGTAAGAAAGTACTCAATCTCTCATACCAAGCCTTTGGAGTTTGTTTGATATCGTTGAGTGATTTTAATAATTTGAAAATATGATTTGGATATGACACATTCTAAAATCTCGGGGGTTGTTTTATAAAAACTTTCTTATGAATAAAACCATTTAGAAAGGCGCTTTTGATGTCCATTTAATATAACTTAAAATATTTGAAAGCAGCAAAGACTAATAAAATCTGAATTGACTCTAACCTTACTCGGTGGAAAAGTTTTCATCATAATCAATAACTTCTTGCTTTGAATAGCCTTGATTTACAAGTCTAGCTTTATTTCTGATTACCTTACCTTCTTTATTCAATTTGTTTCTGTAGACCCATCTAGTTCCAATTATCGAGTAGTTTCTTGGTCTTTGAACCAAAATCCAAATTGATTTCATTCAAACTAGTCCTACTCTTCCTTCATAACTTCGACCAATAATTCATCTTAGATGGCCTCATTAGTTTTCTTCGATTTAATTTTAGATCCAAGGGTGAAAGATGCTTTTTTTCTCAATTATGATCTTGTTTGCACCATATCTTCTATATTTCCAAAGATGACTTTATTTGGATAGCTAGCATTGATTTTCCACTCCCTTAGAACACTTAGTTTCCCTACTTTGGGTGTGGAAGTCGACTCCATAGGGGGTAGAGTCAACTTGTCTTGTGATGTCTCAGAAATTGAGCTAGCATTTTCCCTAGATGGTGGATTACTTACCTATTCTTTATCAACACTTAAACTTATAGGGGGTTATTAGATTTATCAAATACAATATTTATAGATTCTTCAACATATAAATTCTTTTATTATAAGATCTGTAAGCATGACTAGTGGGAGAATATCCAAGGAAAATACCTTCATCACTTTATGGACCAAATTTTCCCAAGTTAGTCTTACTATTATTGTGGATAAAGCATTTGCATCCAAAAGGAAAAAAGTAGTTGATGTTAGGCTCTTCTTCTCTCCAGAGTTCGTAAGACATCTTTTTAGGATTCGTCTAATGAGGCATCTATTGATAATGTGACATGCTGTGCTTACTGCTTCTGCCCAAAAGGGATCTGAGAGATTATGTTCTAACAACAAGGTCCTAGCATTTTCCTGGAGGGACCAATTCATTAGCTATACCACATTATTTTACTGAGGAGACTGAGGTGATGAGAAGTTCTGAGAGTATCCATTCTGAGCACAGAATTTCTCAAATGCTTTATTTTTTAATTCTCTTCCGTGATCTCTGTGAACATAAGTGATGAGGTGTCCAACTTTTCTTTTTATTTTTCTATAAAAAATCTCAAATATTTTCAAAGCCTCATGTTTATGAGCAATAAATATTACCTAAGTAAAATGTCAGTAGTCATCAACTATAATGAAAAGATATCTTTATCTACTAATACTCGTGGTTTTGGTGGGGCCAAACAGATCCATGTGGACTTTTTGAAGGAGTTTGGTAGTAAAGACTGTGTCTTTGACTTTGAATTATGTTTGGTTTTGTTTACCTAATTGACAACCATCATAGATATGATCTTTTTCAAACTTGAGTGTTGGCAGAACTTTCACCAATTTCAGTTTGGACAACTTCTCAATGATATGCATACCGGCATGTTGAAGCTTTCTGTGCCACAACCAAATATAATTGGTTTGTACAGTGAGGTAGGTTAAGGTAGTAAAGTTAGGACTGTTTAAAACATAAATATTATCAATGCATTCGCTGATGAGAGAGATGTCTCTTTTATCATGTTTAATGGAGGAACTTTCAGCTTCACAGAACACTCCAAATACGGCATCACACACCTAACTGATGCTGATCAAGTTATGCTTGGGATATCTACCAAATACATTTCATTAAACTCACATGATTAACTAAGCATTACTGAGCTGACTCTTATGATGTTCCCTCAGCATTGTCACCGAATCTGACTGATTCTTCATCTACATTCTTTAAAGCAAAAAGTTTTCTTTCTTCTCATTCATGTGTTTTGAACATCTGCTATCAATGACCGGAATTCCCTTCTTACATCTCTCGTGGAACTATTCCTGTAAAATAATAAAATTAATTTTGTTTAGGAACCCAAGTGTTCTTGGGTCCTTGCTGGTTAGATGTGGTTTCTTTGGGCTTCCAACCCTACACACATTTTGGCTTATTCTTGCAGCTATAGGATTTGTGTCCTCTCTATCCACAGATAAAACAAACAGGTCCTCGAGATGAGAAAGAGGTCTTGGTTGATTTAAATCTTTTTAATGAGGAACTTGAAATATTTTTAAAAGAGTTTGATCTCAAGAAACTTTGACTTGGTGATTTCTTAATACTTTTTAATTTTATTTTACATCATCAAGCTCTTCATGAAGTAAGTCAATTTTAATTTGACATGCTTTAATTTCTACTTGATAATTTCTTTGTTCCCCTTTGAGTTTTCAATTAAATTAAGTTTCACAACTTTTCTTCTCTTGAGCGAGTTTTTTATATTTATCTATAACTTTTTGAAGCTCGTCAGTTATCATATCTAAATTAGGTTGAAGAATATTACAATTACAAAAATCATGTATTCTTACCTCACTAGATTCATTAGTTACTATAAAACACATATTGGTGGCTTCTATTTCTTCTTTGGTTTCATCTTCACCACTCTGGGCTAAAATATTTTGATTCCTCCTGGATGTTCTTCTTCTTAACTCTAGACAGTTTTGTTTGAAGTGTCCAAGCTTTCCACAGTAATAACAACAATCACCGTTTCAAGTGGAGTCATTATTTTTGGCTCCTGAGATCTTTGCTGTCTCTGTATCTTGATTTTCCTTACTCCACTATTAATGAGGGCCATTCCTTCACTGTTGGCATCTCTTCAAATGTCCTCTTCTTCAGTTGGTGCAGCGTTCAAGTCTACTGGTTTCTTCTTTTCCTCTTTGTGGTACTTATTGATATAATTTTGTTCATATGCAATGAGGTTACCTTGTAGTTCATCATATGTCATGTTGTAGAGATCTCCGTCTTTTGGAATGGTAGACTTGGTTTACGAATTTTTTGAGAATCTTCCGATCAGTTTCTTGACTTGCAGGCTATGTTGATATATCATCCCTACTGATTTTAATTTGCATACGATCTTACTAAATCTAAAAAACATTGTTTCAATGTTCTCATTCTCTTCTATTTTGAACTACTCGTATAAATTGACTAGGGCAGCAATTTTTGATTTTTTGACCTTGGTGGTTGCTTCATATGTCACCTCCAATTTATACCATATTTTGTTTGCAGTCTTGCAAGTTGATTTCTTATAGTATAATTCTCGATTAACTGCACAAAGAACTAAACTTATAACGCATGCATTAGTTTGGATTACCTCTTGTTGTTCTTTGGTGACGTTAAAACTTTCAAGGTATTCTATGTCAGTACTACTAGATTCATTGTCTTTTTGATTTTGCTTCTCTTTGAGTCCTGGAATCACCTTTGGTCCCTTCCTTATGACAACCCAGGCTTGAAAGTCATTTGATTGGACAAAGACTCTGAATCTATTTTTATAGTAAGAGTAATGTTGTCCATTAAAGTATGGTGGTCTTATGGAGGAGTGACTATCTTAAAGAAGAGCACTGGGAATTTGATAATTTTCCATTTGATCTTTGCCTAGGCGTGGTTAAGCAACATTGTTAGTGAGACCTGCTCTAATACCAATTTAAATTTAAGAGGGGGTGAATTGAAATATTTTTGTGAGTCGACTATTGGCTCCTCACAGTCGACTCTCCTGCAGATCAGTACACTTCAACAAATAGATTAGGTTTAAAATAATCAAGAAAGTAAATAATAAAATTTAATGTAAAGACACAGAGATTTATATTGGTTTGGAACACCAATGTGGTGCCTAATTCCAGTCCCCTTGCGTTTCAACATTTTCTTAGATCGTTCAATATCAGGCTCGAGTAGAATGATGGGAAACAAGTTTTGAAGACTTATTTTGTTCTTCAGATCTTGTGACACAGCTACAGTTTGTGTTACAAAGTTGACTCGATCCTACTCTTTATACAACAAATTTAAACTAAGAGTTACAAAGCTTTATGAGACTAATATTGAGACACTTTGCAATTTTTCTTGAAGTTGTGTAACTCATGTCTATCTGTAATTTTCTTCTTTTATAGTCTTCAACTGCTAATCTTCATAAGAAAGCCCAAGAGATTCTTCTAAATCAAGGATTTGAATTGATTCCTTGATTGAGGAATGTTACCATATGGTATGTCCATATTAGATATGTCTATACACAACTTTCATTCACATCCATATCAAATACATCTGTGGTTTTTTCTTTTTTTTGCTCTTGTGGTGGTTAATGATTTACCAAGTTTGTTTGCGGTGGATTAAGTTGTAGAATTTGTGCAAATGCACTAAATGAAGGTGCATGATTAAAAGGGAAGAAATCATAGGTGAATTGAGTCTCACAGATTTTTACATGGAAACCCAGGAAGGGAAAACCCTCTCCTTGCCTGCACAGTCACCTCCAAATTCATTATAATCAAAATATTAATTACATCCTTCACTAAACCTAACTCTACGTTCTTTTCGCTTGAAGCAACTCTACTACAAGTTCATCTTGGTAAATCTACCAAGGAATCTTTACACCGATTAACTCTAATCAGTCTAACAAACTTAGGTAGCTCTACATAAGTACACTCTTTCAACGAAATAAAACATTACTCTTATAAAAAAAGTAGTTCAGTTACAAATCAATACTCACTCAAGAACACTAAGTCACTTTTTAAGCATATTACAAAGATAAGAACATGAGTAACGCTTGAGAAATCTTGAAATAGAGTTTTTGCTACGTCACTTCACTTTATTAAATTTCCAAAAACTATTTGATAAAGAGGCGTCTCTTTCCTTTTATAGCTGAGTGATAATTAGGGCTGAATGATCATTGGACCAGTTGTCAATAGCACCTTTAAATTTGTTATATAAGAGGATAAAACTATGCAGATGATGCGTGCCATCTATACTGTACCTTGCATGTCCAGGGACTTGGTCCCTGGTCGTTTAGCTGCTCATCATCAAAACTATATATTGAAATTTCTCCTTTTTTGATGATGAAAAATCAAACCTATCAATTTGAGCATCAGTGCATATTCATTATATTTAATCCAAGAGATTATGACTTGAATATTAATGTTCCCCCTATTTTCACGACTTGAGGCTACCCCCTAGTCACGATAATGTTGCTTAAGGTCACAAGTGACCATAAGCTAACCCGTGAGTTCGTACTTGCTGCGAGTAGTGAATAGTATAATGATAATAAACATGCACAAAAAATAACTGATAAAGCCATAAGATTTTAAATACTCAAAACAGAACCGATTTCACAATTCTGTAACATCTGTAAAACATATTGAAATAGGACTAATAAGACTAATAAACTAATTGACTGTCTGAATGTCCAAAGGCCTCTAAAATGACTGAGTATTTTATGGGACAAGCCCTAACAAACTCCAACTAAGTAACTTAAAAGAAATGCAGAAATACATAAAAAATAACATCCCTCGATATAGGAGGATACACCACTGTCGCTGCTATTGGAGTACTACACTATATAAGTATGGTTTGGAAATTGAGCATCCAAACCTATAATATAAGACATCATATTGCAAAGAAAAGTATGTGATTAGTACTTTAAATGTAGTGGTATATGAGATGAGGTAAGACTGAAATGAAAGGGTTAACCATGCATGAAATAATGACTGACTAAATAACATGAGATAACTAAGTATACATGAATGAAAACTTAAATACTGAGAATTCATGATTAAGCATATATATATTTTGGAAAAAATCTGAAAACTGAAATACTTAAATCTGATAACTGAATGACTGATAATCTATATGCTTTGGTCAAGCAAACCTAAACTAAATTTTGGACTAAATACTGCACTGAGGTTGTGGCAGGTATCATCTAACCGACATGCCCCAATCTGACCCTATCGGGGTCCAACCTGTAACCCTAGTCAGAAGAGTGTTAGTACCATTCCACAAGTAGTAATACTGGCTGTACGAATTCATTTATCTGATGTTTTGAAGGACTAGGGAGTTATTCCTAAACAGGAGGGTGACCCCAAAAAGAGTGTCAGTCATAAACTGGCGGGTGACATAACATAATCCTACACTGGGTACATAGTTTTAAAACTTAGGACTACTACTGAGGACCCAGTCCTAACTGACGGATAAGCCCCCATCACTAGGTTCGGTCGGTGCTAAATCCTACTCCCAACTGAACTGACATTGATTACTAGACTAAACTAAGTTTAATTGAACAAACCACTGGTCATAATAACTAACTGAATGATAATGCTTATGGTTTATCTGAAGATACTGAAATTATGTAAACAACTAGGTATTAGGTGTACATAACCCACTAACACTGAATGAATATAATAATGAGGACATATAAAAGATTTGAAAAAACATAACAGGAAATAATTATTCAAAATCCATCACTTTGTCATTTCATCAAATACATGGAGATTAAGACTTTAACATGGGATGCTTTTAAACATGATGAGATAGCATGATTACAGGACAAAAACCATATATTGAGGGTTTATCCTGAATCGCATGAACATGATACGGGAACTACAACATTCAAAACAAACTATAATCCATTCCACTTGAAAATAATTTATAATCTTAACTTGAAATTAAAACAAAAAGCTATTCATGGAGATAGTTCAACATAATCTTTTAAAACTTATAATTTGAAATCAAAAAGGGTTATTGGACTCCATGAGTGAAAAGGGACCATGGATGAATATTACAAATACCTTAAACCCTCAAGCTTGAAAGAGAAACACAAATATTGATGCTTTCTTGAAGGTTCTTGGATTGGGGAACTTGAATTCTTTGTTTCCTTGGAGAGAAAGTAATGGAATTTGATGGTCTTGGGGGAGGAGAGGGTTTGTTTTTGAGAGAAAATTGGTGAAGATGGGAAAATAATGCCCTAATTAGAGTTATAATTTGTGATTTGATGAATTGGGTTGAGGGGTAAAGAGACAATTTCCCCTCATGCAATTAAATTCATAACTGAAGTGCATTTTACATTCTCACCACGATGTGGTGTCCCTGATATCGCTATAAGCACTACGACATAGCCTATCACGATGAGCTGCTAGAATCATGACCCAAACAAGACCCAATCAAAGTTTGAAAAATACAAAACTTCTCTGAAACATGCAACTTACACCCCTAAACATGAATTTACTCTAAAACCAACATCTCGGGGTCGGGAAGACCAATTAAAATCATCAAAGTTAAGGGACCTTAAAAATGACTAAGTCCCCAAAACTTAGTGAAATTTTTAGGACTTAATCCTCTTATGCATACAACCTAGAGTTGAACAGAACTAAGAATAGTATGGGATATTACAATATCTCCCCTTCGGGAACATTCATCCTCCAATAAGACTGATTAGGCTGAGAGTTCTGAACTAAAGCAACTGAGATCACATCCTAAATACGAATGACGTAAAACATGATTACATAACTATTCTGAAACATGATACATGAGCTAAACTAATTTCGTGAATGCATGCTATAAAATGAGAATGACTATATAGTTGGAACTTAGAATGGAAAAGAAACAATCTAAGGAAAACTTTTACATTAAGCAAAGTTTGAGTTTACGGAGAAAATATGAGGGTACTTAGTATGCATATATGCTTATTCTTCCCAAGTGGCTCCCTCAATAGAATGATTCTGCCAAAGAACATTGACCCAGTGAACTTCTTTGTTCCTTAGTCTACGAATCTGACGATCGAGGATCTCGATTGGGATTTCTTCATAAGAAAGGATATTTTGAACATCTATGTTTTCTAAGGAACTACAACATCTGGATCACCAATACACTTCTTTGATAAATAAACATGAAACAATAGATGCACAGATGCAAAATCTGTAGGCAACTCAAGCACATAAGCTGCCTTTCCAAAATAACTCAAAATTATGTAAGGGCTAACATATCAAGGACTGAGATTCCCTTCTTCCTAAATCTCTTCACACCCTTCATGGGAGAGATTTTCAAATATATGAAATCGTTAAATTCAAACTCAAGATCTCTTCTGCTCAAATTTGCATTGGATTTCTCACAGCTTTTGGTTGTCTTAAGCCTCTCCCTAATAAACTAAATTTCTCCATTCAATCAAACACTGAATCTGGTCCTATCAAAGCAGCCTCACCTGCCTCAAACCAACTAATAGGAGATCTACATCTGCTCCTATAGAGAGCCTTAAATAAAGCCATTTGAATACTGAAGTGATAATTGTTATTGTAGGAAAAGTCGATCAAAAGTAAGTGATCATCCTAACTACCCTTGAAATCAGGAACACATGCCCTCATCATATCCTTTATGGTTTAAATAGTCATCTCTTCCTGACCATCTGTATGAGGATGAAAAGCTATACTGAGATTAACTTGGGTACCGAGACCCTTTTAAAAAGACTTTTGAAAGTGAGAGGTAAACTAAGTAGCTCTATCTAAAATAATAGACAACGAGACACCATATAACTTAACCAACTCTCTGATATATATCTTGGCGTAGTACTCGTCTGAATAAGAAGTGTGAACTAGAAAGAAATGAGTTGATTTGGTCATTCTGTCTACAATCACCCATATCAAATCATGCTGATGATACGTATGAGGCAAACCCATCATAAAATCAATATTCTCCTCTTCCCACTTCCAAGTAGGAATGATGAACTCTTACAATGTGATACTAGGCCTCTCATGTTTAACGTTAAGCTGCTTAATTAGGACACTTGGCTACATACTTTGCAATATCCCTCTTCATACCACTCTACCAATAGATTTCCCACAAATCATGGTACATTTTCATAGATCTTGGGTGTAAAGAATAACATGAACCATGTGCTTCTGCCAAAATCCGTTGTCTTAAACCATTAACACACAACACATAAAGTCAACCCTGATATCGCAACATACCATTTTTCCTTTTGAGAAGACATCTATCTTTTGATATCTAACTGATTCCTTCAACTTAACCAAACTTCAATCCCTATCTTGCTCTTCTTTAACTTCGGCTACCAAAGAAGATTCTGAACCATTCAGAATCCATGTACCACCCTCAGCTAAATCAGCTAACTTAACACCTAACCTAGCAAGCTGATGAACCCCTCTAACTATGTTCTTCTTATCATCCTCCACATGAGCAACACTACCCATAGACAATCTACTAAGGGCGTCTGCCATCATATTGGCCTTGCCCGGATGATACAACACACATATATCATAATCTTTTAACAACTCAAGACACCTTCTCTGACAAAGATTTAAATCCTTCTGCAAAAACACATACTGCAAACATTTGTGATCCGTGAACAAATCAACATAAACCCCATAAAGTAATGCCTCTAATTTTTCAAGGCGAAAACAACAACTGCTAACTCAAGATCATGGGTAGGGTAATTCTTTTCATGGGGCTTAAGATATCTAGAAAAATAGGTTATGACCTTACCTTTCTGCATCAATACACAACCAAGAACAACTCTGGAAGCATCACAATAAACAACAAACCCATCTGAACCATACTGTAAAGTCTAGACTGGGGCTGAGGTGAGTTAAGTCTTCAACTCCTAAAAACTCTTTTCACAAGAATTTGACCACAAAAACTTGACTTTCTTATGAGTCAATCAATACTTGGGGTACGAAATAGACAAAAAACCTTCAACAAAACATCGGTAATAGTCAGCCAAACCCAAAAAGCTCTTGATATCGGATGGAGATATAGGTTTGGGCTAGTTTCTCACTGATTTGGTCTTCTAAGGGTCAACTCTAATGCCATGAACAGAAATAATATGGCCAAGGAAAGCTACTAATCTCAGCCAAAACTCACACTTGCTAAATTTGGCGAAAGATTGATGGGCTCTAAGTGTCTACAATACAATTCTGAGATGGTCTGAATGATCATTTCCACTACGGGAATAGACAAGAATATCATCAATAAAGACTATAATGAACATGTCTAAGTACTACGTGAACACTCTATTCATTAAATCCATAAAATCTTTTAGGGAATTCATTAGTCCAAAACACATAACTAGGAATTTAAAGTGACCATTTTGAGTTTTTGAAGGCTGTCTTTGGAATGTCACACTCCCTGACTCAGAGCTGATGATAGCTGGATATAAGGTTTATCTCAGAGAAATAACTGGCACCCTGAAGTTGATCAAGCAAGTCATAAATCTTAGAGAGTAGATCCTTATTCTTGATTGTGACCTTGTTTTACTGACGGTAATCGATGCACATTCTAAAATAACTATCTTTCTTATGCAAGAACAGAACTGGAGCACCTCATGGGGAAACACTAGACCTGATGAATCCCTTATCTAAGAGATCTTTCAACTATTCTTTTAACTCTTTTAGCTCAACTAGATACATTCTGCAGGGAAGAATGGAGATAGGATGGGTATCTAGTAGAAGATCTATTCCAAAGTTAATTTTCCTTTTGGGAAGTACTCTAGGAAGATCATCAGGGAAAATGTCTGGAAATTCCATTACAATTGAAACTAACTGAGACGGGGAGTCGTAGCATTAGAGTCTTTTACTCAAACAAGATAGTACATGCACCCTTTCGATATTATTTTTCTTGCCTTAATATATGAAACAATATGACTCCTAATCACTAAAGTACTACCCCTCCATTTAATGACTGGTTTATTATGAATGAAATTAGACGACAATGTTTCTACATTCAACTAAGGCATAGCATAAGTAGAGCCAATCTATGCTGAGAATGACATCAAAATCAGTCATCTTTAACTCTACACGATCAACGAACATAATTTTTTGAGATACTATAACCGGATAATTTTTGTATACCCATCTAGCTATAATAGATTTACCCACTGAGGTAGACACTGAGAAAGTCATTGGTAATATTTTGGGACTAACACGAAAATTAAAAACTATATAAGGGGTTACCAAAAAAAGTAAAGCTTTGGGGTCTAGCAAAACATACACATGATGATGAAAGACTGTAACGTACCCATAAACACATCAGGAGAACTCTACTGATCATGTCGAGATTAGAGTGCATACAACCTGTTCTGGCTTTATCCATTGGTGACACTGGAGGTAGTGCCCTGCTGAAGCTGATGACAAATTAGACTGGCCCTATTGGCGAGAATCCTTTCCCCTCTGAGCAACTATTGGATACTCTCTGAACTTATGTCTAGGATTGACTCACCCAAAACATATATCACTACCATCCTTTCACACACCTAATGATTTGTACCATATTTCTGGCAAAGAGGATTAGTACTACCATTATTGACACTACCTTGGGACTTGGAGCCTAGTGCCTTATCCCAACTATTATTTTGAAACTTTGGCTGTAGCGTACTAGATAAAGATAGAGCTGGGGATAAAATTTTTTGATAGAACTTAGAGCGGTTACCACCTTCTAAACTCAGCTGGGTAACATTAAAGCTACCTCTTTTGGCTCTCTTATTCTCTCTCTCTTTCTCCTTAAGCTTCTATTCCTTAATCTACTGAGCATGAGCCATGAGATTAGATAGGTCCATATCCTTAATTTACATAGCAGTCCTACACTTCTTGACCATATTAGAAGCTACACTAGAAAAAATAGATTCATTCTAAACCTATTATCATCCATCTTTGATGAAGCAGACCTTCCCAACTTAGTAAACTTAAGTGACTATCCTTCATACTTTTATTACCCTACTTCAAATTAATAACATCCAGCACCTTATCTTCTATCAACACAAATGGAAAGAACCTCTCTAAGAAGACCATGGAAAATAGGCCCTGCCTTAGCACCCCTATCCTTTTCCACTACTTATACCATGTATGAGCTATATCCTGCAACTGATATGCAGCTAACTCTACAATATCACTTGAAGTGACACCCATGATATTAGTCACCTTCTGCACTATATCAAAAAAATCTTATGGATTCTCTTCTAACTTGGATCCCCAAAACAAAGGGGGGTTCATTCGGGTAATATGCCAAATCCTGGCTACAATTGTATTTGTCACTGGATTCGCTGGGGAAACAACCTACTGGTCATTTTGATAAAATACTGAGTTACCTAAGGTAATGAATGCATCTTTAAACTTGGCACAAGAGACGATCTCATTCAGGGGATCTTCCTGAAAAGCCATAGGTGCAGGATGATTTCTATTTCTTCTTCTATTGCTTTTTTTGGGAGGAATTATCTATAAACGGAAGGAAGAATGAGTCATGAAAAGAGTTTTAAATAGAGCTTATTTGAATTCACATGGCATGAATACTGAAAGAAGGGAAACTTTTCTTTTGTCTATAAGTATGGCGCGCTTCACACGCATGCACAAGACTTTACTCAACATAGCTTTCAGAATCCTTAGGATACTTTAAAAACTTAGGATCTAATACCAAGTTTTTTCATAACCCAAGGCTACCCCCTAGTCCCGACAACGGTGCTTACGATCATAAGTTACCACAAGCTAACCATGAGCTGGTATTTGCTGAGAGCATTGAGCAATATAATGATAATTGACATGTGTGAATAATAACTAATAAGGCCATAAGGTTTAAAATACTAAAAACAAAACTAATTTCACAAGTTTGTATATCTGCAAAACATACTGAAACAGGATTGATAAAACGAATAAACTAACTGAATATCTGAATGTTTGAAAGCCTCTAAACTAATTGAGGATTTGATGGGACAGACCCTAACTAACTCTAACTAACTAACTAAAAATAAATGCAGAAATGCTAAATAAACATAACAGGTGCTCAATATATGAGAACTCACCACTACTATTGCTGCTGGAGAGCTGGACTGTCTAAGTATGATTAGGAAATTGAACTTTCGAACCTATTATATAAGACATCATAGCGCAAAGAAGAGTATGCAATTAGTACTTTGAATGTAGTGGTATGTGAGATGATGTTAGGCTAAAATTCAAGGGTTAATTGTACATGAAATAATGACTACTGAATAGCATGGGTTAACTGAGTTTACATGCATGAAAATTAAAATACTGAGAATACAAGACCTAGCACATATATATATATATATTTTACAAATAATCTGTTAACTAAATACTAAAATATTATAACTGAATGACTAATAGCTATATTCTTTTGTCAAGGAAACTTGATCTGAATTATAAACTGAATACCATACTGAGAATGTGTGAGGTATCATCTAACTGACATACCCTAATCTGAGCTCATTGGAGTCCAACCTATAACCTTAGTTTGAAGGGAGTTATTACCGTGCCACGAGTACTAACACTAGCTATATGGATCCACTAATTTTATATCCCAAAGGACTAGGGAGTTAGTCCTAAACTGGCGAGTAACCCCTAAGAGAGTGTCATTTCTAAATTGGCGGGTGACATATCATAATCCTATGCTGGTTACATAGTTTTGGAAATTAGGGATTGCTAATAAGGACCCAGTCCTAACTGATGGATGAGCCCCCACCCCTAGGTTTGGTTGGTGCTAAATCCAACTCCCAACTGAACTGACACTAATTGCTGTACTGAACTAAGTTTAACAAAACAAACAACTAGTCATAATAACTGACTGAATAATAATGCTCATGGTTTTTCTAAAGTCATTCTAAAGATTCTGAAATTATGTAAACAACTAGGTATCGGGTGTTCACAACCGATCAACACTCAATGAATATGACAGTGAGGACATATAAAATCTCTGAAAAACCATAAAATGAAATTATTATTCAAAATCCATCACTTTGGTATTTCATTAAAGATATGGAGATTAAGACTTTAACATGGGGATGCTTTAAAACATAATGAGATAGCATGATTACATGACAAAAAGAATAAATTGAGAGTTTTTCCTAAATTGAATGAACATGATACAGTAACTACAACATTCAAAAAATACTATAACCCTTTCCACTTGGAAACAATTTATAATCTTAACTTGAAATTTAAATAACAAGATATTCATGGATATGGTAAACATAATCATGTAAAAACTTATAATTTGAATTCAAAAAGGGTTCTTGGAATCCATAGGTGAAAAGGGTCCATGGATGAACTTCACAATACCTTAAACCCTTACGCTTTAAAGAGAAACACCAATTTGATGCTTTCTTGAAGGTTCTTGGATTGGAGAACTTGAATTCTTTATTTCCTTGGAGAGAAGTAATGGAATTTGATGATATTAGGGGAAAATATGGTTTATTTTTGAGAGAAAATTAGATAAGATGGGTAAATAATGCCTGATATTGAGTTTATTTATGCATTCTAGTGTCATTATTCTAGTCTTTTTAGCCTTATTTTGAGGATGATTCGTGTGCTCTATGGGTTGATAATGAGATAAATGTGAATATAAGTGGTAAAGTACGTTTTTACAATGGTTCAAAGTTAATTCCAACTAAGTTTGTGCTTAAAGGAGTCATTTAGAGTTCAATCATGTAAACTAGAATTACAAGCTTGAGCTAGGTGCTTGTCTAGTTGATCCCGTTGGATTCTATTGTGTTTAATGTGTTACAAATGGTTTTAATTTATAATTATGAGTGGAATAATTTTTTGTTAATGTGAAAGGTTCAATTTTGTTAAGTTAAGAGTCGGAACATAAAGTTAAAGATCAATGTGAACTAGCCTAGTCTTAGATCTTGTTTTGATTTATCGTCATGGATATTGTATTGTTTGGATCCCTAATTCCTGTGGTATGATTATGTAGGAAGTTTCATGATCTGAATATTGTGATATATTTATGATTTAAAGGCTGAAAATCCAAAGAAAAACACCATAAGACAAGGGACTAAGATGGGATGATCAAGCAAATTCTAGTGTGCCAAGGCGATGAGCCCGCGGTGCCCTAGCCATAGCGGGGCCCAAGATTTGGTGGAGCCTTGCGTGGAATGGTGCTATACCTAGGAAGCAGCATGACCCGGAATGGTGCTCTACCTAGGGAGGCGCCCCTTACCCCTTTGCTCACAAATTGTTAAAATTCTTGTCCTACACAACTTTGGCTTACCTTGGGCTATAAATACAACACTGTAAATGTTTTTAGGGATATTTTGATGCCTTGGAGGATTAAGGGGATGTATAGCATCACCTCTTAGGTTTTTATTAATGCTATTTAGTTCATTCATGTTCTTAGTTGTTAATTACAACCTTGGAATGGTAATTATGACTATGCGTGGCTAAATGCCTTATTTTTGGGGTTAAAGCCAAGGACTTTAGTACTATTGTTTTCAAATATGTTTGTTTATATTTTCTTATCATTATTTGTTATGTTTTTATCTTTGACTTAATTATTTGATGGATTGAAAAAAGTATGGTTTTTATTCTAATATGAAATAAGGAATTAAAATTAGTGTCTTGGAAAGCGACGTACTTAGATACATTATTTGATTTATACGTAGGATGATAGCTTAAAGAACTAAATTGGATTATTACATCCCCGCTCAACAATGTAGTTGTAAGGTTCATTCTAGGTAAAGGATTAGAGATTGGAAGACCATGATCATGAAATAATCCCTACGAATCTACAACTAAGATAAGAAATTTACTGAATGAATTTTAATAACATAATATGATTTTTCAAAGCGCTTTAACCCTGGGCTTTATGTAATACCCGTACTTTTCCTAGCTTGAAATATTTTTTCCAAGAATGTTAGAAGCTTTATTTGAAATATAAATCCACTTTTGTACACAAGGTATTTTTAATATTTTCACTTTTTTCATGTGGTAAATTCAATAAGCTTTCCATCGATACCATATTCGCCCAAATTTGACACCCGGGCGAAGAGTTAGAGCCTTTTTAGTGATACTGTGTATCACCTGAGCCTTCAACGCATTGTGGAGATAGCTCAAATAACAATTGTCAATTTCCAGTGTTTCTCCAATATAGTGGCACATCACACCAAACTTCCAAGTCCTAGACAAGGTGGTAATACAATAGCTCCACGTTGCACCACTGTGCAATTTCCTATTTGTCACTTTCTAGTGACTTGGCATGATAGTGGTGCGTTGTGCGAAGGATGAAAATTGAGAAATTTTCTCAGAAATTAAATACGTGTCCTAGGGTTAAAAGGGTCAATTTCTCACCCTATATAAGCCTTATAATATGAGATTTGGCCATAATTCAGCAACTTATACTCAACTACTCTATAAAACTCTCAAGAACTAGCCTTAGGGTTTTCATAGAAGGTTCAATTCCAAGGGAATTCACCATCAAATTTCAAGAATCTCTCCATCGATCCTCATAAATCACAAGCTAAGGTATGCATATTGTTCATTCATGGACTCCTTTCATCCATGAAGCCCAAGAATCTCTTTTCTAAGTTTAAGTTTATGAATTTCTTTATGAATTTCATATTTGGTTTGTTTTGCTTATGTTGAGAATGATCAATTGAATTCAAATCCATGTTGGGTGATCAATTTTATGTGGAATTGATTTATATAAATGTATATTCCTGTGAACCTATGAATAAACCCTAGATGATGAAATTAGAGATGAATCATGATCATTAATTATTGTGTAATGTTGTCTGCATGTGCTATGCCTATAATGTATTTGATCAAATGCCTAGATGAAGGAATAATGCACAACTAGTATGATATCATGAAATCCTCGTGTATGTACAAGCTTATGCATATCACATGTTTGGTGAAGTACTTCAATATATGAATTATGAATTTTGTTGGTCATGCGTTCAAGTAGGCCATGCTATGTTAGTTTATTCTCATTGAGTCCTGGGGGTACTTGTACCAGAACATTTAGCTGTATGCCTAGAGCCATGTCATGTTTTCATGATCTCCTCAGTTAAGCTATGATCCATAGAAAGCCAGTCATGTGATTCAGGAAATCTCAGAAATCCTAGTACTCTCTTTAGTTTAGTAATCTCAGTGATCTCAGTACTCAATAATATCAATAACCTCAGTATTCACAGTCAATCACAGTAAGTTCAGTATTCTCAGTCAGTTTTCAAAACTTAGTACATTCCATCAGTCAATGAATCTCAATAAATTTAGTTTAGTTCCATTAAATAATGCAATTAGAATCGGCTCAGTTCAATTAATCAGCTCAGTTCAGTAAATCAGTTCAGTGTCTTTCAGATGGGAGTAGCATTCAGCATTGAGCAAGCCTAGGGATGGGGACTCACCTGCTAGATAGAACTAAGATCTCTAGAAGAAATCCATAAGTTATAGAACTATGTAGCCAGTGTAGGTATGATATGTCACCCATTAGATAGTACTAGCATACTCAGGGATCACCCGTTAGCATATTTAAATGTGTAGGACCGATCCCGGGGGTCTTCCGCTAGTTTAGGACTAACTCCATAGTAGTTGTCTTTACCAGTGGCGCAATACTAACACCCTTCTAGCTGGGGTACATGTTGGACCCTAGTTAGCTTAGTATGGTGCATATTGGTTAAATGAATACATCCCACAATTTCAGTTACAAAATTAGGACTATCAGATACAGCTAATCCTTATCATTTTAAATAGACCCTGAGATCACCCACCAGATAGGAATGACCTCAAATATTGTCAATCAGTATCTGTATTATCAGATGTAGAGATCACCCGCTAAATAGGACTGATCTCAGATTCAGTTACTCAGATACAACACAAAACTCAGCTAGTTCCACCAGATTTAGGAATGTCAAATACAGTCACTCATATTACCAGTTATATCAGTTATCAGAACTCATGTTATTAGTATTTATCTTTAGGACTGTCAGATACAATCAATCAGACCAGTTCTTCATAATCAGAACTATTAGATACAATTATCCATGTATCAGTAACATAGTATCAGTCCCACAATGTTCAGTAATATAGTATAAGTTTCTTTATTATCAGTGACTTAGATGTCAAGGTCAGTAGACTCAGTAGTCAGAACTCAGTATTCAGTCCTATCATGATCTCAGTTACAGTTATATCTGCATGCATGTATTCTTATGTTCATGTTAGTAAGTCAGTTTGTATTGTTTATGCATATGAAACTATTGCATTTAGCCTACCTCAATTTCATAACAGTACATTCAAAGTACTGATGCAGTTGCGCTATGGTATCTTCTACCATAGGTTTAGTAGTACGATCTCTAGAGCATCATAAATATCTCGATTCTACAGTCAGTGTCAGATGTGAGTCCTCATCTTTCGTGGACAAGATTATTACATTACTATTTTTTTAAGTTTATTTTAGTGGATGGATTTTGTTGGAGACATGTCTCATCAAATCCTTATTCAATTCAGTTTAGAGGCTTTAAGGCTATAACATGTCAGACAACTATTTCAGATTTTCTTTGGTATTGTTATACCATTTTCAGACATTATTTTATCAGATATTTATCCAGTTTAAACCTTATGGCCTTTCAGTATATTTTTCCATATTTATACAGTATATTATGTAGTGATTAGGTACAGATATCAGTCAGGGGTTAGCTTGTGGTCCTTCAGGGTTATGGGCACCATGTGGCATTCTAGTTACCTAATTTGGGGTGTTAAAAACTTGGTATCATAGCCTAATATTCAACAGTGTCATCGGAAGTCCGAAAAGCCACATCTAGTAGAGTCTTGTATATACGTGTGTTGTGCACCACACTTATGTACAGGAGGCTATAAGATGTTTTAGGAACAATCTTCTTTTGGGATTCATGTTGTGCCAATAAGCATAGGCTCAAAGTAAAAATTTTAGTCTATTTCGTTTATCCTTTTCTTCTATAAAACATGCCTCCTAAAAGAAGAAATGGGAATCAGTTAGCCTCCCATCTTGAAGAACCTTTGGGCGAACATGTTTCTCATGCGGAGTTCAGGGACACATTCACTAATCTTTCTTAGTTAGTTGCTACTCATAATGAATGACCAACTGTTGTTCTGGCCAACCCAGTGGACAATTCAGATGCATCCAGGATTTGGGACTTTACCTGAATAAACCCTTCATCCTTTCTTGGGTCTAAGTCAGATGAGGACCCTCAGGGATTATTAGATCAGATTTAGAAGGTGACTGACATCATGGGGGTGACTACTATTGAGAGTACTAAGCTATCTTCACATCAGTTGTAGGATATACCTCATACTTGGTTCAAGCAGTGGAAGTAAAAAAGGGAAGATGATGCAAGACCTATAGAATGGGATAATATTTTCACTGCATTCTTTGAGAGGTTCATTCCCCTAGAGCTGAGAGAATCTAAGGTGTTAGAATTCATCAAGCTCAGGTAGGGCACCATGATGGTGGAAGAGTATTCTCTTAAGTTTACTCAATTATCCAGATATGCTCCTCATGTGGTTGCAGAAAGTAGGGCCAAGATGAGTAATTTTGTGTCAGGGGTGAATGATAGCATGGTTAATGAGTGTACATCTGCCATGCTGAATAGTGACATGACTTTAGCTAGACTTATGCCTATGCTCAACAGATAGAGGAGCAAAATATTAAGGTAAAGGAAAAGCAGAATAAAAGGGCAAGGACAGGTAGTTTCAGCTTTGCTCAGCCTAAGTCAGGAGGAGGTAGCCATACTTAGTATAGTCATAAGCTTTCAGTCCAAGCACCTTCTTCAGCAAGTGCACTAGTACCCAAGTTGGGGACTGACAGCCGTGATGGGTCCCCAGGCTCTGAGGCCCAGGGTAGTAAAAACAAGAGTCTTACCTATCTACTTTGTAAAAAGTGTGGTAAGAATCACCTAGGTGTATGTTGAGAAGGCAGTGAGGTATTTTATAGATGTGGTAAGCCAGGCCACATGCTGCGGGAATATAGAGGAAAATCTCAGAAGGGAAAAGATTTGCGCCAGCAGGGCGTCTCTTCTAGGACCACTAGTGGTCAACATAAGAATAAGTTTTATTCTCTCTAGACTCGCCATGATCAAGAAAAATCCCCCAACATAGATTCGGGTATGTTATAGGTCCTTCATACTCATGATATGCATTGTCAGACCTTATTTTCTCATTTTAGCTTAAGATTTGAAGCATGAGTTATTCAGTCATGAATCAGTCCATGGATACCCTGTGCATCACCAGTATGTTAGTAAGGTTAGCGTTCTTAGAGGGACATGGTGTCTCAAGGGGGAGATACTCCATTATTTCTCAACGCTCTCATGTCTTAAATTAAGTTTCTCTCCACATAAGGAATCTAGTTTAGGATAAAAGGTAATCATAAAGTGACCCTCAAAGTCCCAACCTCAGCTATAGGCCAAGTATTCAGAGGCTCAGTTCAGTTCATAAAATTCAATTTATATGTCACGGTTCCATCTTAGTCATGTTCTCAGGTTCCCATTCATGCATACTTCTAGCATAATCATGGGGTCATCTGTTCTTTTCAGTCATATAACAGTTTTCTTAAACTTACTTATTTGCCTGTTCAAATTACCATTACAAACTTGGTATTCATTTCATGCTAAGATCCCCATTACAAACTTGGTACTAAGTACCCTTGCATATTCATTCATGCATTCATATATCTGTTTGGTCAGGTAATTATGAATCAGACATGCATTCTCACTTCGGGAAATTCAATTCATCAGAATATTCAGTCATGTATTCATGAGTCAACTAATAGTCATGCATCATCTATGTATGTTCAGTATGTTATATTGAGATCTTCAGTCATATCAGTCATGTGATCATGTTTCAGTTATTTATGTTCAGTATGTATGATATTTTATGTTCTTCCCCTCACTCTCAGTCTCATTAGAGGATGAATGTTCTCAAGGGGGAAATATTGTAATACCTGTACTTCTCCTAGCTTGAAATTTTTTCCCAAGAATGTTAGAAGATTTCTTTGAAATATGAATCCACTTTTGTACATGTGGTATTTTTAATATTTTCACTTTTTGTAATGTGGGAAATTCAATAAGCCTTCGATAGTATATTCGCCCAAATCTGACACCTGGGTGGAGAGTTAGATCCTTTTTAGTGATACAATGTATCAAATGGGAATTGTCAATTTCCAGTGTTGCTCCGCGATAGTGGCACATCGTGCCAAACTTCCAGGTTGTATACAAGGTGGAAACGCGATAGCTTCACGTCGTGCCACCGTGCAATTTTCCATTTGTCCCTTTCTAGTGACTTGACGCGATATTGGCACGTCGCGCCAAGGATAAAAATCAAGAAATTTTCTCAGAAATTAAATACATTTCCTAGGGTTAAAAGGGTCAATTTCCTAGCCGATATAAGCCTTATAACATGAAATTTTGCCCTAATACAGTAACTTATACACAATTACCCTCAAAAACTTTCAAGAAATAGCCCTAGGATTTTCATAGAAAGTTCAATTCAAAGGATATTCACCGTCAAATTTCAAGAGTCTCTCCATCGATCTTCTTAGAATAACAAGCTAAGGTATGCATAGTGTTTATTCATGGACTCCTTTCATCCATGAATCCTAAGAATCTCTTTTCTAAGTTTAATTTTATTGATTTCTTTATGAATATCACGTTGGGTTTGTTTTGCTTATGTTGGGAATGATCAATTGAATTCATATCCATGTTGGGTGATCAATTTTATGTGGAATTGGTTTGTATAAATATATATTCATCTGACCCTATGAATAAACCCTAGATGATGAAATTAGAGATGAATCATGATCGTTAAATATTGTATAATGTTGACTACATGTGCTATGCCTACCATGTGTTTGATTAAATACCTAGATGTAGGAATAATGCCTAACTAGAATGATGTCATGAAATGCCCATGTATGTACAATCTTATGAATATCACATGTTTGGTGACGTACTTCAATATATGTATTATGAATTATGTTGGTCATGTGTTCAAGTAAGCGATGCTATGTCAGTTTCTTCTGATAGAGTCCTGGGGGTACTTGTACCTGAACATTTAGCTATATGCCTAGAGCCATGTCACGTTTTCATGATCACCTCAGTTAATCTATGATCCATAGAACTCAGTTAGTCATGTGACTCAGGAAATCTCAGAAATCTCAGTAGTTCAGTAATCTCAGTGATCTCGGTACTCAGTAATCTCAATAACCTCAATTTCCCAGTCAATCTCAGTAACTTCAGTATTCTTAGTCAGTCCTCAGAACTCAATAAATTTCTTTAGTAAATAGAGTTTATTAAATTCAATTTAGTTCTATTAAATAATACCATTAAAATTAGCTTAGTTCAGTTAATCTACTCAATTCAGTAAATTAATTTAGTGTCTTTTAGATGGGAGTAGGATTCATTCCGAGCGAGCCTAGGGATAGGGACTCACCCACTAGATAGGAATGAGATCTCTAGGAAATCCCTAAATTTCAGAAATATGTAGCCAGCGTAGGTACGAGATATCACCCGTTAGATAGGACTGACATAGTCAGGGATCACTCGTTAGTATATTTAGATATATAGGACTGATCCCAAGGGTCACCTCTTAGTTTAGGACTGACTGCACAACAGTTGTCTTTACCAGTGGCACGATACTGATACCCTTCCAGCAGGAGTTATAGGCTGGACCCTAGTTATCTTAGTATGGGGTATGTCGGTTTGATGAATACATCCCAAAGTTTCAATTACAGAATTAGGACTGTCTGATACAATCAATTCAGCTGAGTATTATAGATTTAGGACTATTAGATATAGTCAGTATCATCATAAATTGACCCCAAGATCACCGATAAGATAGGACTGATCTCAACTATGGTCAATCAGTATCTGTATCATCATATGTAGAGATCACCCGCTAGATAGGACTGATCTCAAATTCAGTTACTCAGATACAGTATGGAACTTAGCTAGTTCCATTAAATTTAGGACTGTCAGATACAGTCACTCATGTTATCAGTTATATCAGTTATCAAAACTAATGTTATCAGTATTCTACTTCAGGACTATTAGATATCTTTAATCAGACCTGTTCTTCATAATCAGAACTATTAAACACAGTTTTCCATGTATCAGTAACATAATATCAGTCCCTCAATATTCAGTAATATAGTATCAGTTTCTCACTCATCAGTGACTCAGATGTAAATGTTAGTAGACTTAGTAGTCAGAACACAGTATTCAGTCCTATCATGATCTCAGTTACAGTTATGTATGGATGCATGTATTGTCACATTCATGTTAGTCAGTCAGTTAGTATTGTTCATACATATGAACCTATTGCATTTATCCTACCTCACTTTTATACCAGTATATTCAAAGTACTAACGTATTTGCTTTATGGTGTCTTATACTATAGGTTTAGAAGCACGATCTCCAGAGCATCAGTAATATCCTGGTTTAGCAGCTAGAGTCAAATGTGAGTCCTCATCTTTTGAGGACATGATGATTATATTACTATTTTTGTTTTTAGTTTATTTCAATAAATGGAGTTAGTTGGGGACATGTTCCATCAACTCCTTACTCAATTCAATATAGAGGCTTTCAGACTATAGCATGTTAGATAGTTATTTCAAATTTGCTTTGATATTGTTATACCATTTTAAAATATTATTTTATTAGGTGTTTATCTAGTTTGAACCTTATGTCCTTTCTGTACATATTTCCATATTTATACAGTATATTATGCAGTCATTAGGTACAAATATTAGTCATGGGTTAGCTTGTCGTCCTTTTGGGTCATGGGCACCATGTGGCATTTTGGGTACTAGATTCAGGGCGTTACAAACATGGTGTCAGAGACTAAGGTTCAACAGTGTCCTAGGAAATGTGAAAAGCCACATTTGGTAGAGTTTTGTACATGCGTGTGTTGTGCACCACACTTATGTGCAGGAGGCTATGAGGTGTTTTAGGAATAATTTCCCTTCTTTCAGTATTCATGTCGTGCCAGTGAGAATAGGCTCAAAGTCAAACTCTTAGTCTGATTCATTTCTCCCTTTCTTTTACAAATCATGCATCCTAAAAGAAGAAATGGGAATTAGTCAGCCTCTCAGCTCGAAGAACCTTTGGGCGAACACGTTTCTCAGATGGATTTGAGGGACGCGTTCAATACTCTTTATCTGTCAGTTGTTACTTATAATGAATGACTAACTATCGTTTCAACTAACCGGATGGCCAATTTAGCTGCAGCCAAGATTCGGGATTTCACCCGAATGAACCCACTATCCTTTCTTGGGTCTAAGCAGATAAGGACCCTCAAGAATTCCTAGATCTGATTTAGAAGGTGACTGACATCATGGGGATGACTACTGTTGAGAATGCTAAGCTAGCTGCATATCAGTTGTAGGATGTGGCTCATACTTGGTTAAAGAAGTGGAAGTAAGAAAGGAAAGATAATGCAGGACCAATAGAATGGGATGATTTTGTCACTGCATTTTTAGAGAGGTTTTTTCCCCTTGATCTGAGAAAAGCTAAGGTGTTAGAATTCATCAACCTCAGGCAGGGTACCATGATGGAGAAATAGTATTCTCTTAAAGTTACTTAATTTGCTAGATATTCTCCTTATGTGGTTGCATACAGTAGGGCTAAGATGCGTAAGTTTGCGTCAGGGGTGAATGATAGCATGGTTAATAAGTGTAGATCCTCCATGATGAATAGTAACATGAATTTAGCCAGATTTATGACCCATGCTCAACAGATAGAGGCGCAAAAGATTAAGATAAAGGAAAAGCAGAATAAGAGGGCAAAGACAGGTAGTTTCAGCTTTGCTCAGCCTAAGTCAGGAGGTGGTAGCCGTACTCAGTATAGTCATAAGCTTTCAGTACTAGCTCCATCTTCAGCTAATGCACCAGTACGTAAGTTCGGGAATAATAGTCTTGATGGGTCGCTAGGCTCCGAGTCCTAGGGTAGTGAGAACATGAGTCTTACCTATCCACTTTGCGAAGAGTATGGTAAGAATTACCTAGGTATATGTAGAGTAGGCAGTGAGTTATTTTATGGATGGGGTAAGCCAGGTCGCAGGCTGCGGGAATGTAGAGTAAGGGCTTAGAAGGGAAAAGATTTGTGCCAGATAGTACTGATCTCAAATATGGTCAATCAGTATCAGTATCATCAGATGTAGAGATCACCCACTAGATAGGACTGATCTCAGATTCAGTTACTTAGATACAGTATGGAACTTATCTAGTTCCATCAGATTTAGCACTGTCAGACATAGTCACTCATGTTATTAGTTATATCAGTTATCAAAACTCATATTATCAGTATTTAGCTTCAGGACTATCTGATACAGTCAATCAGACTAGTTCTTCATAATTAGAACTGTTAGACATAGTTTTCTTTGTATCAGTAATATAGTATCAGTCCCTCAGTATTTAGTAATACAATTTTAGTTTCTCACTCATCAGTGACTTAGATGTCAATATCAGTAGACTCAGTAGTTAGAACTCAGTATTCAGTCCTATCATGATCTCAGTTATAGTTACATATACATGTATGTATTCTCACGTTCATGTTAACCAGTCAGTTAGTAGTGTTCATGCATATGAACCTATTACATTCATCCTACCTCACTTGCATACCAGTACACTCAAAGTACTGATGCATTTGCACTATGGTTTCTTATACCATAGGTTTAGAAGCACGATCTCTAGAGCATTAGTAACATCCTGGTACAACAGTCAGAGTTATATGTGAATCCTCATCCTTCAAGGAAATGATGATTACATTAATATTTTAGTTTTTATTTTATTTCAGCAGATGGAGTTAGTTGGGGACATGTCCCATCAACTCTTTATGCAGTTAAGAGGCTTACAGACTATAGTAGACAGTTATTTCTGATTTTCTTTAGTATTGTTATACCATTTTGAAACATTATTTTATCAGATGTTTATGTCGTTTTAACCTTTTGTCCTTTTAGTATATGTTTCCGTATTTAAATAGTATATTATGCAGTGATTAGGTACAAATATCAGTCATAGGTTAGCTTGTGGTCCTTTGGGGTCATGGGCACCGTGTGGCATTCCGGGTACCAGATTTGGGGTGTTATACTTAACTCCATTGATTGTTTCAAGATCTTTATTTTAATCATTGTTTATGTTACTTGCATTTACAAATTCAAAACTCTATTTTTGGTTATGCTTGCATCAATTGAATATAAACTATATACTAGAATAGAATCATTGTTGAAGTAAGTCCTTATGTGATCAATACTTGGCTTCTTGAAGGACACTTTACTACTTGATAGACCATGTATACTTGCGTGTGGGCTTGGGCACTGTCATATTTTTGGTGCCATTCCTAGGGACTTGTAATTTGGACACTATTTATTTTTGTTTTCCTTATACATTTCTTTTGTGTTTTTTATGCTTGGTCTTGGTTTTGTATTTGTAGGAAAAAGATTTACAAAGAGTAAGATGGCAATAGATCAGGACTTTGTTGAACCAAGTTTCGAACCTGAGCAACTTCCCAATCAAAGGAGAGAAGCAAACCTTTCCCCAAAATTTTGCAAATAAAAGAAGACTAAGATAATGCTGCCATCATGGCTGATGAACAAGCAGCCCACAGGACAGTCAGAGATGTGGAAATCCTACTTTTTAACAATTTGACCTCCTCAATTCAGAAGACGGTAGCTGGAGGCAATTTTGAGCTTAAATTTTAATATAGTACAACTACTGTTTAGTAGTGGATAGTTCATGGGTCTTTCATATGAAGATCTACAGGACCACTTGTACAATTTTCTAGAAATTAGTGACACATTCATTCCTATGAGTGTGAATGTAGACTAAGTAAAGATGACGTTGTTCCCCTTTTCACTGCTTGGGGAAGCAAAAAAGTGGTTAAATGTGGAACCAGTAAATTCAATCACATCATAGGATGACATGGTCAAAAAATTTCTTATTTGGCTGTTCCCATCTGGCAAGACTATAAGACTTTGTAGTGAGATAGTGTCTTCTAATAGAAGCTAGAAGAAAATCTATATTATGCTTTGAAGAAATTCAAGGCTCTTCTTAGGGACTGTCCACACCATCAACAGTCCAATGAGGTACTTTGTCATACTTTTCTAGAGGCTCTTAATCACAATACAAAAATTTTGTTAGATTCAGCCGTGGTGGCCAAGCTCTTGCGATAACATATGATGAGTTGTACACTCTATTGAACTTCATAGCTCAAGGAAATCAAGAGTGGCATGGTGATTCTAGGAGTGTCACCAAGAAAGTTGTAGGTTTGTTGGTAGTAAACTAATACAATGCTTTATCAGCTCAAATTGCAGCATTACAAAATATAATAAACACTCAGTTCAGCAGCCTAAAATTGGGAGCTACATAGCCTACCATAGCAGTCAATGTAGTGTAGAAAACTAGCAGTTAGTGAGAAATTTGTGGGAATAGTATCCATTCTATGACCATGTGTCCTTCAAATTCAGAGTAGATATTGCATGTGGGCAGTATTTAAAGGCCAGATTATGGTAATACTTATAACATGAAGTGGCAGACTTAGTCTTGGAATGCTCAACAACTGCAAATTCAGCAACCACAAGTGCAGCCGAATTGTCAACTAGGAACCTAGAAGAGATGATGAAGCAAGTTCTAACTAATCAGACACAGTTGGCTACAGATGTAAAGAATCAGCAAGCATCTCAAAGAAGCATAGAGTTAAAGTTGGGGCAGTTACAACAAGTCTTAAATACTAGGCTTCAAGATGGTTTGCTAGCAGATATAGAAAATCCAAAATAAGTTATAGAAATCACCTTGAGGAGTGGTAAAGAGCTTTATAGAGAACCTTCCAAGACAACAAAGAAGGTGGATGCATATTTGACTCAAGCATGTGCCATGTGTGTGTGAGGTTATTTGTGTATTCCTTGTTGTATGTTATATGTAGAACTTGCCCAGTGTATATGCAAAGCCAAATAAAGAATGTGAGTTTAGAAGATAATATAGGAATTTCTTTGATAGCTTTATTTTATACCTTCCTTTTAACCTACCCAAATGGTTAATCTTAGTCAGCCCTATTGAGACTTTAGCTTTTTCTTTGGCAGCCTCATATGTAGCTTGATCCCCTTATTTGATAAACCTTAATTTGATCCAAAGGCTCCTAGACGCTTTAGTATAAAATTAGTGAGTTAAGGAGTATGAAATTTAAAAAGAAAAAGGTGAAATTAAAGCCTCCAAAGAGATAGTTATTGGTGTTCAAAAGAAATGTAATGTGTTGTGTTAGGGATATTCCCACTATTGTGTTGAGAATGAGCTTAATTATATAGGGTGAAAACAAAAGAAAGGGGTAGACAAAAATGGTGTAATTTGGTTGTTGGAGATTGGTTTAAGTGTAAAAAGTGATGTATTAAAGTGCTTAGGGAAGATAGTCACTATTCATCCAAAATAGTTCCTACCTATCCCATAGCCTTCATTACAACCCGAAAAAGACCTAATTGATCCTAAGTTCATCATTCTTGTATTAGTGGACCATTACACTAAGGGCAAGCCTATGGTTCATTGTGTGTAACTTGTGAATTATTTGTGAGAGTGAGCGTAATTTGATTCATGTACCCATCATGTTATAATTTTCTTTATGATGAATGATTATGGATATCTATCTTGTTATGAGGAGTGCATGTTTGATGAATGTGGTAGAGTTTTATGCTGTCCCTAATTGAGGAATACGTAGGAGTTTTCCAATTAGGCGAGTTAATCATTGAGGCTAGGATGTTTTAGAGTAGTGTTCACGAGCTTTCAATTGTGTAAATAACAGGCTTAGTGTAGAAACTTGCATTTTGTGTAGTCAGTGTAGTACCAGATTGAGTGTCTTCCATTTAGTAGAAGTATAGAGTCTCCTTATGCTATTATGCTTAGAGTACAGATTTGTTTAAGGACGAACAAGTCTTTAAGTATGGGGTGGTGATGTTGGATGTATTTAAGTATTCTAGTGTCACTATTTTAGTTTTTTTAGCCTTATTTTAAGGATGATTCGTGTTCCATATGGGTTGATAATGAGATAAATGTGCATCTAAGTGTTAAAGTACATGTTTACAATGGTTCAAAGTGAATTCCAAACAAGTTTGTGCTTAAAGGAGTCATTTAGAGTTCAATCTTGGAAACTCATGTTAATAGCTTGAGTTAGGTGCTTGTATAGTTGATATCGTTGGATTCTATTGTGTTTAGTGTGTTTCAAATGGTTTTAATGTGTAATTAAGAGTGGAATAGATTCTTGGTAATGTGTAAGGTTCAATTTGGTTAAGTTAAGAGTCATAACATAAAGTTAAATTTCAATGAGAACTAGCCTAGTCTTAGCTCTAGTTTTGATTCATCGTCATGGATATTGTGTGGTTGTGATATCTAATTCCTGAGGTATGATTATGTAGGAAGCTTCATGAGCTGAATATGGTGACATATTAATTATATAAAGGCAGTAAATCCATGGGAAAGACATCACTAGATAAGGGACAAAGATGGGATGATCAATACTTAACAAAAATCTTGGAAGCAAATTCCAGTGTGCCAAGGCGATAAGCTTATGGTGCCCTATTCATAGCGGGGCACTACCTAGGGAGGATACTTGGATGTAGCGGTGCTCTAACTAGGGCACAACCTTACCTAGAGTGGTGCTATATCTAGGGCGGCTCCCCCTCTACTTTCTTGCTCACAAATTATTGGAAATTTTGTCCTACACAACTTTGGCTTACCTTAGGCTATAAGTACAATATTGTAAGTGTTTTTGAGGGATATTTAGACGTCTTGGAGGATAGGGGCTTCTATATTCTCAGATCTTAGGTTTTTATTAATTGAATTTAGTTCATTCATGTTCTTAGTTGTTAATTACAACCATGTGATGACGATTATGACTAGGCGTGGCTAAACACCCTCTTTATAGGGTTAATGCCAAGGATATGAGTACTATTGTTTTGAATTAATTTCATTTAACTTTGCTTATCATTATTGGTTGTGTGTTGATCATTTATTTAACTATTTGATGGATTTATCACCCGAAAAATCTATCAATTGTCTACCTTTTGAACTCAAGAGGGGAAAAGGGGAAAAAACATGGAGATTAACAAAGTATGGTTTGTATTCTTTTATGACATAAGGAATTCAAATTAGTTTCTAGGACAGGGATATACTTAGATATCTTACTTGATTCATATGTAAGATGATAGATTAAAGAACTAAATTTGATTATTACATCCTCGCTCAATGATGTAGTTGTAAGGTTCAACTTAGGTAAAGGATTAGAGGTCAGGAGACCAGAATCATGCAATTAACCCTACGAATCATCAACCAAGATAAGCAAGTTAATGAATTATGTTCAATAATACAGTATGCTTGTTCAAAGTGCTTTACCCATGGGATTTACTCTATTGATTGTTTCAAGATCTCTATTTTATGCATTGTTTACCTTACTTGCATTTAAAAATTCAAAAATCTCTTTTTGGTTACGCTTGCATCAATTGAATTGAAACTGTGAACTAGAATAGAATTATTGTTGAAGCAAGTCTCTATGGGATAGGTACTTGGATTCTTGAAGGCCACTTTACTACTTGGTAGACCGCGTACACTTGTATGTGCACTTGGACACTGTCAATGCCCTAACTGGAGTTATAATTCGTGATTTGATGAATTTGGTTGAGGGGTAAAGACACAATTTCCCCTCAGGCAATTAAATTTGTAACTAAAGTGCGTTTTACATGCTCACCACGATATGGTGTACTTGCCATTGCCATAAGCACCGTGAAGCAGCCCTATCATAATGTACTGTGGGAATCGTGATCCAAACAAGATCCAATCCACGTCTGAAAAATCCAAAACTTCTCTGAGACATGCACCTTATGCCCCTGAACATAAATTAACTAAAAACCAACATATTGGGGTCCTCTTATTCATACAACTAGGAGCTGAACTGAACTAGAATAGTATAGGGTATGACACCTATCATCATGCTTTCTCTATCTTTATGTAACATAGGGACCTGGTCCCTATTATCTTTCATAACAATAACCTCTTATTTCTTCCCCCTATCAATATGAACCTTCGTTTAGTGCATTTGTATTCTTCTCTGTGTCAACGTGACTCCCTCTATTCAGCACATCATATACTTCCCCCTATTAGTATGCGCCATATGAGCACATATACTTCTTAGCTCATTTCATGATACCTGGTCCTTGCACATCATACTCATCACAGCTGGTACTTACACATGAAGTGAGTATTTACCCTTTTGGAATTATTGAGAAGGATTAGCAGTAAACTAAGAGTAAAATAGGCATAAATTTGTTAATTCTTGGCCACCGAGGCAACACTAACATGAAAAATAGTTTTTACAAGAGAGAACTGGTCAAGAACGCAAATTAGAATTCATTCATTTTTAAGAAGTCAAGTCCCAATAACATATACCAAAAAAATTAACAAATAACTATCTTTTAAAGGCCATAAGAGAATCAAAGACCAGAAGTGGACATATTTGGACTCATATAGAAGGGGGCTTAGAGGAGAGTGATTTTAGAAATATGTCCATTTTAGCATCCTTAGTAGAATAAGCATCCAACAATTGTTTGGTGAGAGCTTTAACTTCAATGTTTAACCCTTAAACCTCTCCAAATAATTCTTAAAATTTGCCATTTAGTTTTTAGCTTTGCATTTTCTACTGCTAGTTCCTTGTGGCACCAGGTCCATCTAAGGAAAAATTTTGATTTTGTAATTTCATATGCACTATTTTAATTACTTTGCTTCTAGCACAATTCTTAATTCATCTATTTTTTTATCAAGACTTTCTTGAATATGCAGTAGTTAAATCAATTCGTAGCTCTTTTTTCTCATTATTTTTTTCTTTTCTTGGAAGTAGGTCCCTAAGGGACTTTCTTTCTTTTCAAATAATCCTTTTCTCCTATTATTTGCTCTTCCCCACTTGCATAACTTTCCTTGGAATAATGTCCAAGTAAAAAAAAATTTTTAGCAACCAAATTTATGTTGTCTAATGGATCAGACTTCTTTATAGGAATCTCTTCATCAACCAACTGGGCAAATATGGGGTTTGACTTAGAGTGGATAGAAGAACTAGGTTCTTGTAAATTCTCAAAAATTATTGTACCTTTCAAACTCTTAGAAAAAACATGGATTTGAGGAGCATTAAAGGATTCTGTTTTTCTGAGAAAGGGGGATTTTTCTATTTTGGAAGTTTCTTGTTCAATTTTGAGTCAGATTCTTGATTTAAGCCAACATCTAAAGCTAACTTAGCAGCATTTTTACTGGAGTCTAGAGGTTAAACTGGAATGGTTTCACTAAGAATCTCAGGAATTTCAGAAGAAAGGCTGATGGGTAAGGCATTTTGAAATTCTTCACATTTGTTGTGTACTAACAGCTTTTGTTGAGATAGAAGATAAAATGTGACCTTTTTAAACAGAAATTTTATGAATTTTTATGTCACATTAATTTAGTAATAACTTGAGACATAGGACCAGGTCTCTCTCTTGAGTTAATTATCAACTTGTGATTGCTTTAATTATTTTCTCCTAATGTTGTCCCCATGGGTATAGACATACAAAGGTATGATAGTTAGACCAAAATTCACCTACCTTATCAATGATACCTTTCCCCTAAGCCTAGACAATTTATAGTGGAAGCACTGAATCATAAGATAGGTCATGTTGATTAGATCAATCCTGCTTTAGCCTTTCCTTTGCATACCATTCTTATTCCCCATCCTGATATAAATGTATGTCTAAGTATCAGGTCCCAGAGTTGACTTTGTTCACACGACTAAAGCTTCTTCTGAGATGAGTTTCCTAGGGACCAGGTTCCGAAGGATTTTGACATGACCCCTTCTTGTTGATTTTCTACTTTGGCTGAGATAAAAGATTGGTAATTTGAATCATCATCATTCTCATTTGATTTATTCAACCTTTTTCTTCTAATTATCAGCAACATCACCCCTCTTTTTTCAATCCACAAGATTCCACTTTTTATTCCTCTCCCTTTTTTTATTTTTCAAAGCTCTCTCACTCAGATTAACCAAGGATCAGGTCCATAAGAGCAATTTCTCACAGTAAGACACCTTCACCAAATCTACCTTTAGAGAGAACATAGTAAGACTTTCAAAAATTGAGGCTTGTAATACATTATCATAGAACAACTCTTGACTATGTTCCTCTTTTTCAAAACCTAGACCAGCGGTCAACTACTGTATTTGCAAATTCACTTATGCCTGAGTTCCCAATAGGAAAACAATGGTGTAATTAGATCCTTCTTAGTATATCTAGGTGGAGAGTTTGTTTTTACATTTTTCAGGGTCTTGAAACCCTTAGGATGTGAATTCTCCTCCAAGATATGTTTGATACCATTCATTTTTTCTCTAGTCCAACTTTGACAATTTTCCGTTAGGTGTCTATCTTTTTCACAGTGAGTGTACAATAGTTTATGTACTTTGTTTTTATCATTTTGAATAGCCTTGTCTTGTGACTCAGAAGATTAAGATTTGTACTAATACCCAATCCCCTTACCATTTTAGACTCCCTAACCAGTTAAATTAGTGAGGATTTGTAAGGATGAAGTCCATTGAAGAGAATTTTGCAGTTCTTCCCTCCAATGAACCAGGTCCCTTTCTAACTCCTCATTCATCTAGAGCATAGTCATGAGGTAGTTTTGAGAATTCTCCTGTTTCTCTTCAAGCTTAATATGAAGCTCTGAGGCCTCTTTCTTACCTTTTCTATCAGAAGAATCTAATTTCTTCAATTGTCTCACCAAACTCAAATTGTACTCCGCTTGCATAAAGAATCAATCAATATATTTTCTAGCTCAGTCTTAATGTCAGAGATAGTCACCTTATTTTTTCTTCATCTTTAGTGTCTATTATCAAAGAAAATGAGGAATCAAACGTCACTTTCTCATCTTCCACTGCAAGTATGGAAACACCTAAAGACTTATCTTTATTAGATTCACCGAAGGAGTTACCCCAACCAGCTAAGGCTTGTTTAATTACATGGTCAGCTGCAAGTTGTCTTCTTGATTTTACAGGGACTTGGTCCCTGTTTCTTCCTTTGTCACCTCTAGTATTGTGATAATCCTGATGGTCCATTTTATGCATTGGACACTCCTTAACAAAGTGTTCATGACTTCCACATATGTAACAAACTATCGTAGTGACTTATTTTCTACTACTTCTTCAACTTCTTTGAAACTGACCACCTTTCCTCATAGCCTTACCAATTTTTTTGAAAGGTAGGCAATATTAGGGTATTCTTTATTTGGCCCTGATCTTGGGGATTTTAAAGAAAGAGATTTCTCCCTTCTTACCTCCATCTTCTTATGATCTTGTTGGTTTTAAAGTTTATAATTTTTCAGGCTCCCAATGAGTTCATCCATGGTGAGAGTTTTTAAGTTACTAGCCTCAGTGATAGCATCCACTTACCTTTCTCAAGATATAAGAAGGACCCCAAGAATTTTTGTAACGACCCAAAATCACCTCCCGGGATGTCACACGGTGAATAGGGCTACAAGTAGCCCCAAGCTAACCCTTTAAGCCTATCACTTCTCATATTAACTCATTCAACAAGAAATATACAAAACACTAGCACTGTCATATCGATTGAAAGGAAATATAAAGGTAATTCTATATCCAAATGACCAAATATTAGAAATCTTAACAAAACCACAGTCTGATAACTTGTCTAACAAAGCCTCTAATACTCCATGAACTTAAGAGACATTGAGACAGGTCCCCAACTGAGTCAAACTAAACTGAAAATAATAAAATAAACACTCTAATACAGAAATATCTGAAGATAGGTTGTCGAACCATGAGGACTCACCACTGTAGAAATGTAGACGAAGGTACTTGGGAATCATTGGCGAGGCTGGGACTGAGCACCTTAACCTACATTATGTATATGTGGATCAGTACTTGGGAAAGTACTGAGTAAATGGGGGTGTATGCATTTACATTAAACAATGTCAATACTCTTTAATCAAATCGCGCATGCAATTAGGAATGACTCACATGGCTTGAATAAGTCTAAAATTTAAAGCTCTTACATCATGTAGAATGAAACATGCAACACTAATCTCGTGATTCATTATACTTGGGCTTTAAAATTTGTGCTCTCCTCTTATTCTCCTTAATCATAGGATAAAGGAAGCTTTAAACAATACTTTCACCTCATGCATATGTCACATGGAGAGTAAAACTTTTTTACTGCTCAAGAACTTATAACTCTTTTGAACTCAAACACTTGGAACTCAGAATCATATGACTTTGGTTTAAAAACTGATGATCAACTTTGATTAGTAAAGAAAACTACTTTCTTCTTTTGAAAATACTCAAAAGCAATTTGTTCACTTTAGAAATATCCCATCTCAAAGATTTAGGGAAAATATTCTATCTCAATGCAAAATACTTTATTTTAGGGAGGTTCTCTTAACCGACATAAACCATGCGAGCTACATGGAGTCCAACGTCTTGTCCTCCTAAGGAAGAAACCTAGGTTGGGGAAAGACGTTATACTCTTTCCAAGGAGTATAACCTCAACTCAGTGATTACTTATCTCAGCCTCGAGCCTATTCATCTTAGCCTCAGGCCCAAAATCTCAAACCTATAGTGGCACATAGTTTTGGGGTAAGAAACCATAGTAACTTACCCAACTCGGTGCTAAATACTACTCCTTTTAGTTTAACTCACTCATATTATGGAAATCCACTTTCAAAATAATCTCATGGTTCGTAAGAACCCAAAATTCAAATCTGTAATCTTATGTAGTCGAGTGGATTTCAAAACTCTATGACCATTAGGTCAAACCATTTATCATTAATATCAAAATACTTAAATCATGAGTGCTTATAGCACAATGGTTCATAAAATTACAAGTCTCAAGTAGGGCTTAGTGACCCATAATTCAATCTCAAGTTAAAACTCATCATAATGTATAATAGATAGCATATAGATTCAGAATTCATGTAGATATCTGAAAGTTACAACAATTTTTCTCATAATATCAACATACTCATATACTTCAATTTCTAGAACATTAAAACTCTTAAATTCTCAAGGAGTCAAAACATAGGGTATAAACCTAACTTCAATTTCTTAAGAAAACATGCAAAATTATGCTATTTGACTTTCAATTCATGGGAATGATGTGTGAGCTAATGCTAACATATTTGAGGCTTTTAACTAAGAATAATTGCAAAGTCTTAAGCAACTTTTGTTGTTTTTGATTGTTTTGTTTTTAGTTTTGTAGTAGAAGCTAATATGATAGAGAGCCAATAAGAATGGAAGCAAATGAGTTGAAATCAGAAGAAAATAGAGGCAAAGTGTGGCTGACGACATTTGTGATAAGTCTTTAGGCCTGTGATAAGCTAACAAGTTCATCTTCAGTCAAAGACAGAGAATTGGCCTAAGTTGAAAGCTATGGCGATATTTGGTGATAGGCCGTCATAGAGCTAATAAGGCATCGAGAATGCCATCAGCTTAACGCAGAACATGAGAACTAAAGTAGAGCCTTGACAATATTTTGTGATAGGTCGTCAAGGGGCTGATAAATCATCAAGATTGTTATCAACATTAAGCAGCAAGTGACCAGAAGTATAAAGAAAACTGACGACATATGTGATAAGTCATTAACCTCCTGATAGGCTATAACAAATGTCGTCACCTAATCTAAGGGATTTCTGAATTCTATTAATTTGATTCTCTAATTAAGGTGAACTATTTAAAGCCTTGTTTAGGGTTTTCTTAGGAGTTCGGCACATTGAGTTTTGAGAAATATACTTTGATATTTTCTCTCTTTACTTTTGGCTTGAGAAAGCAATTACTTTGAAGATATTATATTCATTATATTGGGATTTTGTTTGTGATTTAATATGAGAATCTCTAGTTTCTATTCATTTTGTGGTACGTTTATCTTTAAAAGAATGAATTCATCTAGTTGCTTCAATTTTTACATCATGAGCGGCTAAATTCCTTTAACCTGAATTATGGGATCTAGGGTTAGGTCTTGATAAGGTGCTGAGTGATTAGGATTTGAAAGGTGGTAGGACTTCTTGATAATTCTGAGGTTTTAATTAACGTCTGCTGGTTTCAAACAATAGATAAAACCTACTTTGATTTTCTTGAGAAAGAAATCAAATGTAGTAGGAAGTGAATTATCAATAGGGAATTAGACATACTCCGTTTAATAATCAGTGCTGTAACAAGGTTGGTTAACCTGAGGTGATATCTGGGAAGTGAATATAAATTCCCTAAGTCCGAGAAGATTAGGTAATTAAATGATTAAGTAGTTTGAGAGTCATTTAAGCATAACTTTGATAAAGATAACTAGTTGTCCTACCTATCGTGAGAATCCTGAACTACTAGTAGTATCAGTCAACTACCAAAATCCCCAGTGAACATAATTCTGGTTTTTTATCAACTATAGATTATGAACACTGAAACTAACGTAACCAAAAATTGCTTGTTAAACTAAAAACCCCTATTTTTAGAAACATCCATATAATAGTTGATTAATTTGTAAATGACATACGTGCAAAACACATTCCTTGTGGGATTCGACCCTAACGTAGTTGAGTTTTATATTGACAATGATCGCTAACATTCTCGTTTAGAGGTATAGTTTGAGCGTTATCAAAAGTGGCACCATTACCGGGGAATATGGTTGTAAACTAAAGTTTGTGTGCGGAAATTGACTGTTAGTTAAGTTTCCTAGTTTTACATTTATTTGTTGTTTTTGTTTATTTGCAGGATCTTTGTAGTGTATGCCAAGAACCAAAAGTTTCAGAGAACCATTATTACCACTTAATTTGAAACCACAACAAATTGGAAGAATGGAAGAATAGCAAGAGGCTGACAGACTGGCAGCCTTAGCTCGAGCTTAGGTGAATGTGTAAAATATTGGGCAACAAGCACGACATCCAAACCCTGAGGATGAAGATTTGGGAGATGAGAAGTTGCTGAATCCTGGTAACCCAAGGCGTAAAGAGCAGCTAGCTGCACCAATACAGCGTAATATTAATAGGAACCATCCGTTCAGAGAAACAAAAGAGTACTAGCCCATCTAGTATAATCTCAATGATGATGATGATGGAATGGACGGAGCAGGTGCAAATGGTGTAATAAATCCTCCACCATTGGAACCTAGGGATAAGTTCAACATTACGAGTACTATGATCTAACTCCTCTATCTGAAGTGGTTGTTTGGTGGCCTTCCTGGGGATGACCCAAACTTGCATCTGGTTAATTTTGTCACCATCTGCAAATCTTTTGATAACCCTGGAGTAGGCAAGAATGCTATTCGGTTGAGATTGTTTCCGTTGTTTCTGTCTTGGGAGGCAATATTGTGGCTTAATGAGCTGACACTCAATTCTATAACCAACTAGAGACAGTTGAAAGAAGCTTTCCTAGAAAGGTTCTTTCTACCTTCTTAGAGGGTACAGTTGAGGGATGAGATCAGCAACTTTAGGCAACTCCCGACTGAAGCCTTTCATGAAACTTGGGAAAGCTTTAAGAAAAAGTTGACACAGTGTCCGAACCATAACATTACAGACATACATTTGATGAAGACTTTGTACAGGGCTCTTAACTTTGTTACAAAGCCAATTGTAGACAATGCTACTTTTGGTTTATTTGTTGATCTTACATTCCCAGAGGCTTCAGAGATGCTAGATAGAATGACCAAACAGAGTCGTGCATAGCATACCAGAGACTCTGTGGTGGCCATCCCTACTGTTTCTGTAGGTATTACTGTAGAACAATGTAGAAGAGAAGAGGAGTGTGACCAGGACATGGATTACCTGAAAACACAGATGAACTTGCTAACCAAAAACTTACTATCAGGCAAGGTTGAGAAGGTAAAAGTTGTGGGATCTCAGGATAGGATTGAGGATGATGCAGAAGAAGATCCTAACGATGTTAATAGTTAGGGGGGATTCCGAGGCAATAGAGAAGGGAATGAAGGTCAAAACTTTTATGATAAGTCTGGTTATAAAGATAGGGAGCAGGGAAATTAGAGGAATAACAATGATAGAAGCTGGCTATATGCTCTTTCTGGAAATCGTGAGACTGTTTTAACAAGTTCTAAAAAGATGTCTATGGAGGACATGATGGCTAAGTTATTGAAGCGAGTGGAGGCTACCAAATCTGGTGTGACCACCATGAAGACCGATCTGACATCCATCAATCAGTTGGTGCAATCACACTTCACCATAATCAAATAGTTGGAGAAGTAGATGAGCCAACTCTCTGCAACATTTAACCAGAGAAAGTGTGGAACATTACCAAGCGATATGGTCCAAAATCTACAGAGTGATAGCTCATGCATGGCTATTTCCACTAAAAATGGTAAGATATTACCTGGCCTTTCTGTGAGGAAACCTGTTGTTGATGAGGTAGTTGTTGATAAATAGGAAAAAGAATTTCCAATCGAGTTTGAGAAGTAGGATAATCCTGATGATGTTCCATAGAAAGGTAAAGATAAGGAGAAAGAGGTAGTGCTGAAAACTATCGCAAGATCACCACCTCCCTTTCCATAGCGATTGAAGAAGAAAGCTGATGATGTAGTTTTTATCAAATTCATGGCAAAGCTCAAGCAATTGATAATAAATATGCCTTTGGCTAAGGCACTTGAGAAAATGCAAGGATACACAAAATTCATGAAGGACCTTGTGACTAATAAAAGAGCGGTGAACTATGTATTGGAGGGTAATCTTCATCAATGTAGCGCTATTTCTACAAGGACCTTAGTGTAGAATAAGCCAGACCCAGGCGTATTTACTATTCCTTGCACAATCCGGAATATGGACTTCTCCAAGGCATTATGTGATCTAGGAGCAAGCATAAATTTGATTCCACTGGCTATTTATAAAAAGTTGGGTCTAAGAAATCCCACACCCACCAAAAGGCAACTCGTGAAGGAGGATAGGTCAGTAAAGTGACCTGTTGGCATTTTTTATAATGTGTTAATAAAGGTGTCTAACTTTATATTCCTGGCATACTTTTTCATTCTGTATTTCGAGGTGGACTTTGAGGTGACCATAATCTTTGGTCGACCTTACCTCACAACCAGAAGTGTGTTAATTGATTTGAAGGCGAATGAGCTCCTATTCAAAATGAATGATATAGTGGTATGATTTGATGTGTGTAAATCAATGAAGTAGCATAGATAAATAAGTGTATTCTCAGTAGTTGATGTTATTATAAAGACGATTAGGAGGTGTCAATAGCTGAGCTGCTTGTTATCAAATCTTTGGCCACGGTTATAATGAATTTTGATAGTGAAGGCATCAGGGAGTATGAAGAGACTATTTGTACTTTGGAAGGAAGGGGTTCATATCCTTATTCTCCTAAAAATATAGACGTTGAACTTGCTAATCGACCAACATCACCAGCCAAGCCATCAATTGAGGAGCCACTGGTGTTGGAATTGAAAGAACTGCCTGGGCACTTACGGTACGTGTTTTTGGGCAACGAGAACACGCTATCCGTTATTATTGTAGATGATTTGGGTGAGAAATAGCTAAACACACTTATTTCATTACTTTAGAGGCACAAAAGAGCTATAAGATGGACCATCGCAGATATTATTGGCATTTCCCCTGGCATTTGGATGCATAAAATTCAACTTGAGGAAGATTGTATTCCAACCATAGAGTAGTAGTGCCGTCTTAAACCACCAATGGAAGAGGTGGCTAAGAAGGATATTATTAAGTGGTTGGATACAAGAGTGGTTTACCCTATTTCTGACAGTAAATGGGTGAGCCTAGTTTAATGTGTGCCAAAAAAAGGGGGCATAACTGTGGTTGCAAATGAAAGGAATAAGTTGATTCCACTCAGGCCTATGACTGGGTGGAGAGTTTGCATGGACTAGCCAAGCTGAATTCATGGACTCTAAAAGACCACTTCTCGATGCCCTTTATAGACCAATTGCTTGATCGATTGGCTGAAAGGGGGTGGTATTAATCTTTGGATAGTTATTCCAGATACAACTAAATCTCTATTTCTCCTGAAGATTAGGAGAAGACGAAATTCACATATCCATATAGAACCTTTGCATTTAAGAGGATGCCTTTTGGGCTATGTAATGCACCCGCCACTTTTCAATAGTGTATGATGTCTATCTTCTTAGATATGGTGGAATATACCGTAGAGGTATTCATAGATGATTTCTCTGTGGTGGGAGATTCATTTGAGATATGTTTAGTAAACTTGAGTATAGCCTTGCAATGATGTGTTTAATTTAATTTGGTGCTTAACTGGGAAAATGCCATTTTATGGTAAAGGACGACATCGTTCTCGGCCATAAAATTTTAGAAAAGGGGATAGAATTTGATCAAGCAAAAGTGGAATTTATTGAGAAACTGCCACCTATCATTTCAGTAAAAGGAGTGCATAGTTTTCTTGGACATACTGGCTTTTATCAGAGGTTTATAAAAGACATCTCGAAGGTTGTAAGTCTACTTTGTAAACTTTTGGAGAAAGAAGTAAAGTTTTCCTTTGATGATGATTTCTTTAAGACATTCGAATGCCTTGAAAAGAAGCTAGTTGAGGCCCTTGTTGTTATTGCACCAGATTGGTCAAAACTGTTTGATATCATTTGTGATACAAGTGGTGTTACCCTTGGAGCTGTATTGGGACAAAAGAGGGACAAACTATTTCATCCATTATATTATGCCAGTAAAGCACTGAATGGAGAGCAAAAGAATTACATCGTCACTGAGTAGGAACTTCTGGCTGTAGTATATGCTTTTGAGAAGTTCAGGGCTTATGTTCTTGGGACCAAAGTGGTGGTCCACACTGACTATGCAGCCTTGAGGTACTTAATGGCGAAGAAGGATGCCAAACCAAGGCTGATTAGATGGGTGTTGTTGCTACAAGAATTTGAATTTGAGGTCAAAGATCTGAAAGGTTGTGAAAACTAGGTTGCAGATCATTTGTCTAGAATGGAAGGTGAACAGGAAATTAATGATGAAATGGAAATAAATGATGCATTCTTTGATGAGGAGATTTTGGTGGCTACTGTGGAACAATTGCCTTGGTATGCTGATTATGCAAATTATGTTGTGAGTGAGGTCATCCCAAAATATCTTTCTTTCCATCCAAGAAAAAAATTCTTGCATGATATGAAACATTATTTCTGGGATGAGCCATATCTTTTTCGACAATGTATGGATAATATTATAAGGAGATGGGTGCCGGAAATGGATGTATTATGCATATTGGAAGCATGTCATACTCCCTCAGTTGAAGGTCACCATGCAGGTTACCGAACAACTAGGAAGGTGTTGCAGAGTGGTTACTATTGGCCAACATTATTCAAGGATGCCCATTAGTTTATGCTAAAATATGACCAATGTCATAGGCAAGGGTCAATCTGCAAAAGACATGAGATGCCTTTGACTAAGATGCTTGAAGTGGAATTATTTGATGTATGGGGCCTCGATTTCATGGGGCCTTTTGTAAGCTCGTAGGGGATGAAGTATATTTTAGTTTCCATTGAATATGTATCAAAATGTGTTGAACCTGTTGCCTTGTATGATAATGAAGGAAAGAGAGTTGTTTCTTTTCTCATAAAGAATATCTTCTTTCGCTTTGGAGTACCACGTACTATTATAAGTTATGGAGGATCTCATTTTTGCAACAAAGTGTTTTGAGCAGCTTTAGCAAAATATAGGGTGAAACATTATAGAGTAGCCACTCCATATCACCCATAAAATAGTGGGCAAGTGGAAGTGTCAAATCCAGAGATTAAAGCCATCCCAGCCAAAACGGTGAATGCTAGTCGAAAAGATTGGTCTTTAAAGCTCGATGTTGCCTTATGGGCATATCGGATTGCTTTCAAGATACCCATTGGCATGTTACCATTTCAGTTGGTCTACGAAAAAGCTTACCACCTACCAATAGAGTGGGAGCACAAATTGTTGGTACTCAAAAAATGAATTTGAGTTGGAAGGAGGCAGCAGAGCTTAGACTGAAACAACTAATGAAATGGATGAATTCCATCTCACGGAATATAAATGAGCGGATCTATATAAAGAAAAGATGAAAAAGTACCATGATTGGAGGATATAGAAATGTGACTTCCAAAAGGGAGACTTAGTGCTTCTGTTCAATTCAAGACTTAAACTGTTCCCAGGCAAGCTTAAATCCAAGTGGTCAAGCCCATTTAGAGTTAGTTAAGTCTACTCATCTGGAGTAGTAGAACCTAAAAATGAAGATGGCATCCCCTTAAAGGTGAATGGGCAAAGATTCAAGCTTTACATTGGTCCAAAAGAATCGATAAAAAGCATCGCTACTATTTGTCTCGATGAAGTCTGAACTACAAGTTACCTGAGCCGTGCCGCGATGTGAAATCAGGTGCTGCATGGGAGGCAATCTATGACCCTCTTGACTGATCCATTCCAGGTATACTCTAACCTTTAGTTCAGATTTTCTTTGATTTTAGGTTGTGGGTGTAGAGTAAATTGCTGTTGTAAAATTTTGTAGCCAATTAGGAGAACTTGAGGCAGTTGAATTATTTTGTGATTTTTGTACACCTCTTCAAGTGGTCTACTCCTTTAACTATGTGATTTGCATTCAAGTGTGACCACTATGATCTTTATATGGCATTAGTTCTAGTAACATAATAATCATTGTTAAACAGCTGCATGAACTGAATGAGTCATAGCTTGTGATATACATGTGTGCCATGTGTGTATGAGCAACTACTTAGTTTCTTTTGTATGTTGAAGCTAGAACTTACTCAGTTAGTCTTACCTAGGTTAAAGGATAGGGGTTAGGAAAAGATCATAGGCTATTTCAATATTAGTTCACTTTAGCCTAAATGACCTTCCCTATGTGTACAATATCCCTTGATCCCTGTTTTGAGCCTAATTATCCTATTTCTTTGTATGACACTTGTCACCTTCCTATTTAGATCACAGTGAACCTGTTTGGCCCTAGTCCTCCTTGGATACTATGCACCTTGACTTAGGCAAATGACCTAAGTTGAGGGTGGCTATCATAGGGGTGTGTGATATAGAATGAGTATGAAGAAAGGTAGCAAAAAATAAAAGAATAAAATGTAGGGTGCAGAGAAAAAGAAGATTAAGTAATTGAGAAAAGATTGAACCCATCCTAAATAAGTGTGATCAAGAAAAGAGAAGAGCAGAAAAGGATGATGAGTGAAACCCCAAAAAGCTATTATAGTGTCAAGGAGGCTTAGTCACTTTAAATACCATCGAGTATCATACCAACCTTTAGCTTACATTACAAGCCTAAGAGAAGTCCTATAGTGATCCTAGCTGACCAATCTGCAGATCTGGGTAATGAATATAAGGGCAAGCCTATGGTACTTGGTATACACTGATTGGAACTTTGTTATGAGAGTGAGTGTTTTGATTGTCCCCATGGTTACATATATTATTCTTTATATGATAGGCGGGGGATTTCCTTACTGTTAGGGCACACTAGTTACATTGCTAGTTACTAACTTGTTCGGGTAGTGTAATACTGGTTAATGCATGGTTGTTATAACTGAATTGATGCTGTATCTTGAGTCCTGTGTGCTGCATTGGTGTTCATTATTGTTCTTGAATTAAGTGACCTTGGAGATGGTGAAAGTGTTTTGAGATAATGTGCATGATTGACTGCCAAATGTGCCTAGTATTCTCTTAGTTGTATTGAGTTGCTTGAGGACAAACAATTGTTTTAAGTTAAGGGTGTTAATGTGTGAGCTAATGCTAACACATTTGAGGCTTTTTACTAAGAATAATTGCAAAGTCTTAAGAAATTTTTATTGTTTTTCATTGTTTTGTGTTTGGTTTTGTAGTAGAAGATAATATGATAGAGAACTAATAAGAATGGAAACAAAGGAGTTGAAATCAGAAGGAAATAAAGGCAAAGTGTGGCTGACGACATTTGAGATAAGTCGTTAGCCCTGTGATAATCTATCAAGTTCATCGTCAGCCAAAGACAGAGAGTTGGCCTAAGTTCAAGCTGTGATGATATTTTGTGATAGGCTATCACGGAGCTGATAAGGCATTAAGAATGTCATCAGCCTAAGGCAGCACATGAGAAGTGAAGAAAAGCCTTGACGATATTTTGTGATAGGTCATCTAGGAGATGATAAATCATCAATATTGTCTTCAGCATTAAGCAGCAAGTGACCAAAAGCATAAAGAAAGCTGATGACATTTGTGATAAGTCGTCAGCCTCCTGATAGGCTATCACAAATATCAACACCTAATCCGAGGGATTTCTAAATCCTTTTTATTTTCCATAATTAGGGTGAACTATTTAAAGCCTTGTTTTGGGTTTTCTTAGGAATTCAACATATTGAGTTTTGAGCAATATACTTTGATATTTTCTCTCTCTACTTTTGGCTTGAGAAAGCAATTACTTTGAAGTTATTATATTCATTATTTTGGGATTTCCTTTGTAATTTAATCGAAGAATCTCTACTTTCTATTCATCTTGTAATAAGTTTATCTTTGAAAGAATGAATTCATGTAGTTTCTTTGATTTTTACGTTATGAGCAACTAAATTCCTTTAACATGAATTATAGAATGTAGGGTTAGGTTTTGATAAGGTGATGAGTGATCAGGATTCGAAAGGTGGTAGGACTTCTTGATAATTCTAAGGTTTTAATTAACGTCTATTGGTTGCAAACAATAGATAAAACCTACTTTGATTTGCTTGAGAAAGAAATCAAATATAGTAGGAAGTGAATTATCAACAGTGACTTGGAAATACTCCGTTTAATAATCAGCGATGAACAAGGTTAGTTAACCTGAGGTAAAATCTGAGCAGTGAATATAAATTCCCTAAGTCCAAGAGGATTAGGTAATTAAATGGTTAAATAGGTCGAGAGATATTTAAGAATAACTTCAATAAAGATAATTTGTTGTCCTACCTACCGTGAGAATCCTAAACCACTAGTAGCATCCGTCAAGTACCAAATTCCCTAGTGAACGTAATTCTGGTTTTTTTATAAACTCTTGATTACAAACACTGAAACTAACGTAACCAAAAATATCTTGTTAAACTAAAACCCCCACATTTTTAGAAACATCCAACTATCAATTGATTAATTTGCAAACGACTTACGTTCACACCATATTCCCAGTGGGATTCAACTCTAACCTAGTTGGTTTTTATATTATCAACGATTGCTTAAATTCTCATTGAGAGGTGTAGTTTGAGCATTATTAGGGAAACATCAAGATATTTCAATCAATAACCATGGGTGAAAAACCCTAATTCAATATCACGTAAAATCTCATAGATTGCAGAAAATTATAGTTTAAATAAGCCTTTGGGAACATGGGTGAAAGGATTACCCTTGTTCGAAACCCCACAGACCTTAGATTATGATTGGATGAACAAGCTTTCTTGAAACTCTTCTTCTTACTCTTGAGAGAGGGTTCTTGCAACCCTCAAACTTGGGGAACTTAAATCTTAACTCAATTTGTAGAATCTATGGTAAGTTCTTAGATTTCTTGGAGAAGGGTTTTACATTTGATCTTGAGGGAGAAATCCTAGATCTCTTGTGTTTTGGGTGATGAATGAAGTCATTTTCTTTGTTTGGAATATATCTAGTTGATAAAAGAGGGGAAAAGACTGAAAAGTCCAATTTTAAAATGACTAACAATACCTAACAGGGGCTAAGATGGTCGAAGCGATGTTTCGTCGCTAGCCAGACGGTCTGTTAGATCATCCGTTGCACATTTGTTTGAAAAAACACACTGCCTCGATGTGATAGTCTCAGCAACGATCCTTCACAAACTCGAAAATCCATCGGATCATCCATCATATATTTTCTAGGATGAGGCCATACTGCCACAACAGTAATAGTCTGTCAAAGAATTGATGGTCCATCATCCAGGCCGTCGTACTTGGGATAGAAACGGGAGTTACTACCTTCGTTGAGATGGTCCAGGTGATGGTCTGTCAATCACTCGACTGTCTATCAATCTATCCATCAATGGTCCAGGCGATGGTCCATCGCTCACTCGACTGTCCATCAGTCTGTCCATCGCACCTGGGCGGTTTCGACAACTCTCGATAAAACGGCCAAAACATCCCACCCCGATGTCGGATTTTGAAGAAATTGGTATTTTTGGAAAGCTAATTCAATTCTATATAGTATATGAAGTTATTTTTAGGAAAATTCAATAATATTAAAACACTAATCACTTAGGAAGACTATTCTCAATCTTTTAGGGCCGAAATTACACTTCACTTAACACGCTCAAGGGTCAAACTACCAGGGAACTTTACGGGGTCTTACAATTTTTCTCACCTGTTTGTACATGGGAATTCTTCACCTAAGCAGTGTAACTCATTAGAGATAGAAGTAAACTTGGTATACATCTCTTGAATTATCTCTCCTTATTTCATAGTGAAGGTTTCATACTTGGTAGTTAGCATGTAAACTTTGGAATTCTTCAGATTAGAAGTTACTTTATAAGCTATCTTCAAGCAGTCCCAGATTTCCTTAGCTATCTCATAAGCTGAAATCCTATTTTATTCATTTCGTCCTATGCCACAGAAAAGCAGATTCTTTGCTTTGTAGTTTCTCTCAATTTTTTTGTCTTCATTATTGAACTCTTTCCCGCTTTTGATAATTACTTTTCTAATATCTCCTTCTTTGACAACTTTTATAGATGCATAAGGACCATGTAAAAGAATGTCCATTAGCTCACTATCCTCAACCATAATGAAGTCAAGCATCCTTGTTTTCTACCACCCATTGTACTGTCCATTGAATCTAGGTGGTTAGTGGTTGATTTCCCTTCCAAGTTAGGTAGATCAATTATGCTAACCAAGATACTCCAGGTGTGAACCTTTTAGAGTGACCTATCTCTGATGCCACTTGCTGAAACTGTGAAGGTTGCACCACACAGTGAAGGACCACGTCATCCAGAATCAATCACAGACAATCAAACACTAATTGATCCAAAAAATAAAAGACAGTACAGGAAGAGTAAAAACACATAGATTTTTATGTCGAAACCTAGGAAGGGAAAAACCATGGCTTGTCCTCAAAAGAACCTCCAAATCAACTATAATCTAACTCTTGATTACTTCCTTCACTAAACGTAACTCTAAGATCATTTTTATTTTAGCAACTCAACTACAAAGTCATCTTTGTAACTCTACAAAGGACTCTCTCTACTGATTAACTCAAATCAATCTAACAAACTTAGGAAACTCTACCTAAGAACACTCAAAATAAGAAAACACTACCATATAACATGAGTAGTGTAGTTACAAATCAATACTCACTCAAGAATACTCAATAACATTTTGAGCATATTATAAAGATAAGAACACGAGCAATGCTTGAGAAATCTTAAAATGGAGTTTTTCTGCCTTACTTTACTCTTTTGAATTTGTAAAAATAGTTTGATAAAGAGCTGTCTCTTTTCTTTTATAGATAGGACTAAAAGATCATTGGACCAGTTTTCCAAATCAGTACAAAATATCACCTTCATGTTTGTTACACAAGAGGACAAAATAGTGCAGATGACGCATGTCAACTGTAATATACTTTGCGCATCTAGAGAGCTCGTTCCTTGCATTTTAGATGATCATCATCAAAACTACTTATAGTAATTTATCATGTTAAAGGGGGAAGTACGCAAGTGCAAGAGAAGTGTTCATGATGACAGGTGGAAGAAATTAGAGGTTTTTATTATGAAAGACAACAAGGGACCAAGACACTATCTTGTATGATGATAGAGGAATCATGATAATAGGGGGAACATTTATATTCAGGTGGTAATCACTCTGATTAAATATGATGAATGTGCACTGATACTCAATGTGAATGGTTTGTTCTGTCATCATCAAAAATAGGGAAGCTTTCTATATGTAGTTTTGATGATGAGCAACTAAATTGTAAGGGACCAGGTCCATGGAAGTGCAAGGTACATTACAGCTGGCATGCATGATCTAATTAGTTTTGTCCTCTTGTATAACAAACTTACAGGTGCTACTTTGTACTAATTTATACATCTAGTCCAATGATATTTTAGTTCTAATCATCACTGAGATATCAAAGTAAAGAGACTCCCCTTCATCAAAAGGTTTTTGGCAACTACAAAGAGTTAAGAGAGGCCACAAAAGCGTATTTCCACACTTCTCAAGTTCCTATCTTTATGAGTGATTAAAATTTGAATTGTACTTGAGTGATAAATGATTTGTAGCTGAACTACTCATTTTATAAGAGTAGTGTTTTTCTCTTTATATAGAGAGTGTGCTTAGGTAGAGTTGCCTAAGCTTGTTTCTAGTTAGATTTAACCAGTGTAGAGGGTCCTTGGTAGAGTTACCAAGATGATCTTGTAGTAGAGTTATTATAGCGAAAAGAGACTAGAGGTTGGCTAAAATCTAGACTGTAATCAGGATGTTGATTTTAGTATATTTCTTTGGTGGTTATGAGGATAAGCCATGTTTTTTTCCTTCCTAGGTTTCCATGTTAAATTTTGTGTTTCTACCTTCCTGCAATGTCTTTGGTTTCCAGAACCTCATAGTTTCTTTACTATTTCACATATGTATTGACTTTGAGGGACCTTGTCCGTCACTGTGTGGTGAAACCCCCAAGGGTATCTCAAGTTATATTACCAACTACTACCTATCTAGTTTAAGCAACACTATTATACAGTTATTTTGTCCCAAATCCTAATACTACGAAAAGATTCACGATGGTCACATAGATATTTACATCATACTTCACACATTTCACAAACTTTTTAGAAGGGCTATCATTTTTAGATTTTGTAGAAATAATTCAAAAACACAAAACAATTGTTAACTGTTCTTAAGTTCCTTATTTTTCTCCTACTTTAATAGAAACAACAAAAAACACAAAATACAATATATAATATGACCTAAACATGCCATTTTTACTATTATAGCATAGGTGCAGCCAATGGAAAATGAAACATGGCAAGAAAAACCCTCGACTGTGGTATACCTTTATCGTCAACTTAAATACTTGCATTATACCCAGTGCATAACATAATATAAAAATAAGGGATGAAGATAAACCTAGGTACGCTAGGCACCGGATAAAGATGTCTTAGTAGGAGGGGCCTCAAAATGGGCCAACTCTAATCAACTATGGAATTAGTGGCAATCGAGATACTAACATCAACAGTGGCACCAATGGTGGTTAGTGCACTCAAAGGTGTCTGGCTCTTGGGAGGCGAAAAGGTGTCCCCACTCACATTTGTTGCACCTTCAGCTGCCATCTTATCCATATGGGAGCTACACACTATCGCTCCAATCTCGTGGGATTGAGTCAAATAGTCCTAGGAAGTTAGTAGGTTAGATACCTACATTATATGTACATCTTATTTCTCTCTTCTCCTCTTTCTCCTCTTCTTTGATCTCTCTTCACCCTCATCACCAACAATTTTTTCTTTACCTTTCTTGACCTAAATATCTAGAAAAATATCAATAGGTATCTCGTTAATAATAGGGTAGGTTGGGGAAAAACCTTTCAACTATGTCCTAAATAGAAACCCAAAGTACATCCAATTTCTTATGCACACCTGCCAGATTTGCATCCTAAACACCCACCATCCTTTGGCTATCCATCAATAAAATATATCGAACTGGGTCTACATACCCTATATATGACTCCTAATATCCTTCTTCATCCTAGGATGTCCCCCCTCCTAGATATTAGTGACATCTTACTTGAGGGTGCCTAGTCTCTTCGGCATGCTGTGACAAACTCCTATGGGACTAGAGAATTGCCACTTGGGGGTGGACGTGTTATGGGCAATCTCAGAGCTAGAAAAGTAGGGGATTGCGAAGTTCCTACAACATTAGTAGAGTCTTATGGCTCTGATCAGACTATCTAAGTGGGAGCATCTCTAAGGTTAGCAAGAACCCAAAGTATCACTATTTATATGCCTGGTGGCCTGGAAGACTACTTGAAGAAGTGTGGCCCTAACCTTTGCCTTTGAAATCAGGTTGGCATGATCTTGAATGAACCTCAAATCTGTGGTCCTCTAGATTGTAAAAAATTGATCAACCTTTAGGATCTCTTGAACCCCCTCATCTAAAAAGATCTAAGTGAGTAAGTAAGAGAAGGTGAGGCTGGTTTTTGTACTCGCAGCTTGGTCACGAATCTCCCTCACAATGATATTTGCTATATAAATCTCATAGCCCACCATAATGCCATCAACCAATTCGGCTTTGTAGGAACTCAGTATATTTCCCCCCAAGTAAGGATCAACTAATGCCGAACCAATGTCCACCATGCCTTGGCCAACAAATTTAGGCTGTCCTTGGTAATTTAAGTAAATGGGACCATTACTCATGATGCCTCCTCTAGCGCCACAGTGATAATCCTAACAATCCACCTAAAATGCACAAGCTTATTATTAGATCTGATTTGCTTTGTTTTCACCTTCCAATAAACTAATGTTATAGGGTGTATGATAATTGTCTTGTTCATTCTTTATTACTCCATTAACTTTAACAACACAAGAAAAAATATCACTATTAAGTCTAAAGTTGTTTGGTGTAAGTCATAGCTATAGTATATCTATTGCAAGTATGAAATTCTTATTTTTTTGTTATATTTTTCATTGTGTATCTGTAGAGAGCTGGAACTCTTGTCCCAAAAAAAATTTAGAGATGGTCTGAGTTGATATGTTCACCCAAACACCTTGAATCATCAATGAATATAAGGGATCATCTCCCTTCCATGACATCTCTTGTGGGTAAATTTGACTTAGCTCTATCTGATATGCTACATAAATCTCCCAGACTAGTATTGGGTTGTATCTTCCAGAGTCTCTAGTCATCCACTCAAAGTTTACTTTTCAATTCTAGCCTTAAACTATGGCATGTTTTACATGCCCACTGTGCTTATATTGGGACTGTGTTCCCTAGGCTTTCTAACTCCTTAGGTTTATTGTGCTTTGTTGAACCAACCCAATATCTTGCATGCTGAATATGATAATTTTTTGTATCACTAGCCGTATTGTGAACCCCTTATTAAATTTTTCCCTTTATCTTTGGAGTATCAGAGTGACGCCTTACTAGCCTTTATCCTGGATTCTAGATTAACTATTACCTTTTAAGTCTCAAGAAAATTAGATGCAGATAATTATTTTAAGTAGATGAAGATAATTATCTTGTACAAACAATTAACTCCAAATTACTATTGCGATCTTTTTTTCCTACTTTCTACCTCTCTTATGAAGGAAGTAGTGAATATAGGCGGGATCATAACATTTCCAACCACTACAAAATATATCAAACTGAAGATGATCACAAAAATGCAATAATATTAGTTGAGAACAAGGTCACACTTTCTTTAGCTTCTCATTGTTGTGAAATATTCATTGAATTAATAATAGAAAGCATTAAATCAATCTCACAATAAGTTACGACAAAAACCCAAAGTCCTAAATTAAATATCAACCCAAAAATCATGACCACGAGAATCCAAGATCAAAATTGAATCTTTGAAATGAAATAATGTGTTTGAATTATGAGAGCTACGGAACCACTTACAGGCCGTAGGTGGCACCAACAGTCCATATGTGGTCCCACGTAGGTGCTAGTATCCAAGAGCTACAAAATATTCTCAGTACTTTATGATTTTTGACATATACAGGCTGTAGTTAATACCTATGGCTTGTACATAGTCCCGCGTTGGTGACAATTACAAATCTTCAGCTTTTGAATCTCTGGACTTCAACTTTCTAGCGTATGTTTTGACACCTACCCCACGTAGGTAGTAACTAAGGGGCATAGATAACAATGTAGGAGGTCCAAAAAATGTCAAATTTCACTTCTTTTCTCCTGTTTAGCTCCAAAACCTGGTTTCCTACAAAACACAACATAAAACACATCATATCTAACAAAATGGACTTAGTAACTGTGTATTTTAGTAGTTTTAAGTGTTGAAAGTTCTATGAAACCATCAAAAATCAACACCCTCAACTTAGAACATTATCATGTCCTCAAGAAACACAACATAAAAAAATAACACAACGACGCTTAACTAGGAGAAACCTAAGCTATCTATGACAATTAATCATCAACTTTAAGCTGAAAACATTACCCTTCTCAAATTTTAACACTTCAAAACCAATTGTGTATAGCACTGCAGCACAATAATATGATATAAGGGAATCAATATATGGTATTACATTAGCATCAAACAATCATGCATACATATAAGTTACACTACCTGAACAAATAAGCAGCTAGTAACACAACCCATGTATCCTCACAACAAAGAAATCCCACTCATTCAATAGAATCATGTATTTTAATGCATGGATGATCAAGAGGCACTAACAATCACAAAAAATTTCCAGCAATGCATAGAATACCATAGGCTTTCCCTTATTTTATCTACCTTCGCTTGTAGACGATCGGGTTAGGATCACTATATGGCTTTAGTAGGCATGTAATGTAGATTTGAGGCCTGGTATGGTAAATATGGGAATAAAGTTACTAAGCATATTTGACACTACGCTTATATTTGGGGTCCACTTATCAACCACTTTCTCTTATCCCATCCTTGTTTCTCCCTTTTTAATTTTTTGTTGCGTATTCAGGTTAGGTGTGGCTTTTTTATTCTTTCTTTTTTTCTCTTTCAACTTTTTGTACCATACACAACCCTACTTTATTTTTCTCCTACTTACCATTCTTCATACCCACTTTGCATTACGCACCCCTATCATAGCCACCCTCAACTTAGGAGATTTGCTTGAGCTGAGTTACATAATGCCAAAGGAAGACTATGGCCAAAACATGTTCATTGTAAGAAAATGGGAAAGTGAAAGGTGAAATAAGAAAATTAGTGTACACAGGCTCAAAATAAGGATCGAGGGATACTTATTCATATTTGGAAGGTCATTTAGGCAAAAATTGAACTTATTTCAAAAATGGCCTATGATCCTTTCCTAAGAGGTTATCCGAAAACCTAGGCAAGACTAACATGGCAAGTTCTGGATTCAACACACAAAGGGAAAAACATAGTATCTCACATACACATAGTATAGGGTTGCATAATAAGATACTACCTATCCACTTCATGTAGTTGTTAGCTATGATTATCATGTCCTTAGTCCTAATGCCATAACAAGATTCACAATGGTCACTCATATTTGCATATCACATAGTTCAAAAATATTTTTTTTGAAGGAGTATCACCTTTCTCAAAAATCTTCTAGTTACACAAAAAAAAAACACATTATGAAACAAAACACAATAAGACACAATATTTCCCTAGACATGCTGGTTCTACAATCAGACCATGGTCGATAGGAAAAGAAGCACGGTAATTAAAACCCACGATAGCTATGGTATATCCACCCCAACTAAAAGACTACACACTGTCCCCAGTGCATGATAATAATATAAAGAAAGGGAATAAGGACATTGATGGGATGCACAAGGTGTCAAGAACTGACACATATGCAAAAATAATAAGATACCTTGGTTTGCCTCCCAAGCAACACCTGATTTATTATTGTGGTATGAACCAGTTACCTTGGCTACTCAAACTATAGCATGTTCCATGATAACCTATACTTTTACTACATCAAAGGTTTCCATATAGTGCTTCACTCACTACGCATTCACCTTGAATGAAGCTTCACCATCATGATTCAACTGTACAACATCATATGGGAATGCCAAAACCATGGTGAATGGTCCATACCACCTAGACTTCAACTTGCCAGGGAACAAGTAAAGTCTTGAATTAAACAATAAGACCAGATCACCAGGCTCAAATACCTTTTCTCAATTTTCATGTCTTGATATAGCTTTATCCTTTATTTTTATAAGGAAGAACTCTCATAAGCATGGAGCCAAAATTCATTCAAGTCATTCACCTTGCTTATCTTTAATGTAGATGTATCATGCCACTCCAAATTGAGTATGTACAACTGCAATAGTGTGTTATGCTCAAGTTCAACCAGAAAGTGGCATGCCTTGCCATACGCAAGCTAATATAGGGAGCTATATAAGGTGGTTTTAAAAGATATCCAGTCAGACCACAAAGCATCATTTAGAATCCTTGACCAACCAATCCTATTGGCGTTCATATTCTTTTCCAATATGGACTTGATTTCTTTATTGGAGACCTCAACTTGCCCACTTGTATGAGGATGATATGGTGTTGGAACCTTATGTTTTACACCATATTTCTCAAGAAGGGCCTTAAATAGATGGTTGCATAAGTTAGACCCACCATCACTAACAATCATATGGAGAGTGCCAAATCGAGAAAATATATTTATTTTCTAGAACACACTAACACTTCGTCCTTCATTGTTGGGGAGCACAATCGTGTCCACCCACTTCAAGACATAGTCAACTACTATTAGAATGTACTTCATGCCAAATAAGATCACAAACGGGTCTATGAAATCAATCCTCCATACTTCAAACAACTCCAATTCTAAAATAGTGTCATGGGAAGTTCATGTCTCCGTGAAATATTTCCTTGACATTACACTGGTCACAAGCTTGGTCATAGTCATGAGAATCCTTGAAAATATTTATCCAATAATACCCATATTGTAAAATCATATGGGCTATGCGGGTTCCACCATGATGGCCCTCAACTTATAAGGAATAAGGGCCTCAGGGATGCTCATTGTCTCCATTTACACAATCTGAACAAATATAATAGAGAGAGGGCTTATCCTATAAAAATTTACTCACTTCATGCATGAACCACTTTCTTTGTTGGAATGACAAGTATTTTGGAACATCACTTGCCAAAAGTTAGAAAAATAAGCAAACCAGGGTATTAAGTCTTGAGATACTTCCATGACCCGCTCATCTGGAAAAGTATCATCTATGTCAATCTGATCCCATTATTTATGAATTGCCTCCTCCTCAAGGCAAGAAAAGTGATCTGCAACTTGGTCTTTGTGCCCTTCTAATCTTGCACCTTAAAGTCATATTCTTGCACCAAGAGGACCCAATATAATAGTCTTGATTTAGCATTCTTCTTCAACATTAAGTTCCTTAAATCTGCATGATCTATATGGATTTTGACTTTCGTCCCAATGAAATTGGACCAAAACTTCTCAAAGGCAATAACCACCATAAATAACTCTTGCTTAGTGACTGTGTAGTTTTTTTTGTGCGGGGTATAATTCCTTGGTAACCTAATAATTCAGATGAAGGATTTTCTCATTTTGTTGGCCCAGGAAAACACCCAAGGCCACTCAACTAGCATCATACATAACCTCAAATGGTAAGTACCAATATGGGGAAATGATAATAGGATCTAAAATTAACCTATCCTTAAGGTATTCAAAGTCCTTGAGACATGTATTATCAAATATAAATTTTACCTCCTTCCCAAAAAGCTTGTAATGAGGATTAACAACTTTATAGAAGTCCTTGATGAACCTCCAATAAAAGCCACCATAATCCAAAAAGCGTTGGATACCCTAAACTGAGATCGGAGGAGGCAATTTATTAATCACCTCTATTTTAGATTTATTCACCTCAATACCCCTTTTAGTGATTTTTAGGCCGAGAACAATACATTTTTTAACAATAATATGAAACTTCTCTCAATTTAACATCAGGTTGCACTCCTCACCTCTCTACGGTGCATTCGCTAGATAGGCCAAACAATCATCAAAAAGAGTCCCCAACGACCGAAAAGTCATATATGAATACCTTCATAGTATCCTTCACCGTGTCAGAGAATATACATATCAGGCACTACTAAAAGGTGGTGGAAGCATTGTATAATCCAAATAACTTTCTCTTAAATGCAAAAGTCCAATATAGGCCAGTTAAAGTTCTCTTTTCCTAATCTTTGGATGCAATAGTAAGCTCATTGTATCCCAAATGTGTGTCAAGAAAACTACACCAACCCTTTCCTGCTAGTTGGTCAAGCATCTGATCCATGAATGACATAGGAAAATGGTCCTTTTTGGTCTAAGTATTCAGATTTCTATCGTAACCAGTTTCATAGACGTAAGTTTATTCTTCTCGTTGGGGACAACTATGATTTGACCCTTCTTTGGCACACATTAAACCGACTGATCCACTTTCTATTTGCAATGGGGAAAACTACTCCAACTTCTTACAACTTTATAATCCCTTTATTTATCTCCTCTTGCATAAAAGGATTCAATTGACACTAATGTTTAATGTTGTATAGACAATCCAATTGAAGATGTATCTTATGAGTGCAAATACAATGTGGAAGTCCCATAATGTCTGTTCTAGTCAATCTTGGCCCTTTTAAACCTCTACAATACTGAAATCAATGTTTTAACCTATGTCTCTACCAAATCTGCAACAATAATAATCGATTATGTATTGTCAGCCCCCATGAATGCATATCAGAAGTGAGATGGGAGGGCCTTCAATTCCAAAAGTAGTGGCTCCTACATAGATGGTCGAGCAGGAGGAGTGGTTCTATTCTTCAAATCAAGATCTAGCTTTTTCAAAGAATAATTGTAGAAACCTCTCTCATAAAATGATTTAACCATCTCTTTATATTCATTGTTGCCATCACTGTCAGAATTCATTATGATTTTTTCTAGTCCCTCAAACCTAAGTATTTCTTCAATGGGAATAGTCTCTATATCCTCATAAATAGTATTAATTACAGATACTACTTGCATACACTTTGATTTCTACATAAACCGGCACACATTAAAAGTGACTTGCTTATTATCATTTTGAACTTCATCTGCCCCATCTTTATGTAAACCAAGGCCTACCCATAGAAAGGAAAGGCCTTCGTAAGATAACAGGGACTTTAAATTGTACTAATAGTCCAAGATCACGATATCATCAAGAATATGAAGGATGCAACCTTTAACAGCACATCACACATAATAACAACTTATTTTTTGATAGACTAGTTAACTACCAATAACCGCATGGATATAGATTTGGGTTCCCTAAATCCATAATACTTGTAAACTACAGATGACATAAGATTGATATTGGCACCCAAATTACCCAAATACTTCTGATATTTTCCTTACTCTAGCTTCTTTCTCAACCTTTAAGTAATAAGTAGGGGTGGTTGTGCAATTGTCTTCACTATAGGATCATTGACCTTTACCTTACATTTATCCTTCTTAGCATTAATATCAACACATATTTATTGTTTTGAATCAACTTTAAGTGCCTCATCAAACTCTACACTATTATTCTTAGGCTCATCAATAGTAAGAGTAGGACCAACAATTGTCTTAGCAATTCGAGTTATGATGGCTAGACAATGATTATCTTTTTTAAAATTCTAAACTGTGTTGCTCGAATAGGTGCTCGACTTCCTCTGATTTTAATATTGCATAAATTTTTTCAAACGACTGGTCCAATTGCTTTATTGTTGTAGCATGCGACTCTACCTTCTGGGTCAACCCTAAAATATTTGGCTTAATCTTTTTATAGCAATTTTCCTAACTGTTTAATAGCTTGGACATCATAGACTTCATACTCTACATAGTGACATGGCTGCTATGTGGAAAATACATACTACCTTTATCCTTGTAATCTTCCTTATATTTCCAGTCACTATCTTGCTTTGTGCTCCCATCTCTGTACTTATCCCAATAGTAGTTCTGACCTTTGTTTCCTTGTCCCTTGGCTCAGAAACCCGCAAACTCTCTATATAGGTATTTTCCCACTTTCTCTAAACTATAAACATATAACCTAGAGGCCTTACCCTATGAGCCTACTACATTCACCTTCTCATAATTTATCATCGTGAACTGCTTTATAAACAAACCAACCTCCACCCTTAGTCAAGCCACCTCTTAAGCCATTATTTCATCAATAACTCTATACTTGTTAAAATCCCTAAAAGTATATGTATAAGTGCCTCTATCTATTTTTTTAGTATTCCACCCTCGATTGGTGAGAAAGATCTGATCTAATATATCTGATATTACCTCTTAATGTAGACATATGAGTGCTCTACTTGTAATAGTGTCTGCCATACCTCTTGAACTAGTGTTAAGAGCTCGATAGAAGATTTCAAGAATGCTCTACCTCGAAATCCTATAGTTAGGCACCATCATCTACTTTTTTTGAACTAAAACCATGCCTCCTATATTGAATCAAAGTTTAACTATCTTAAATTATATATCTCATAATTTTACTAAGGAATCCTGGATGGTAGAAAGAAATGATCTAAAAACTATCTTTTAAACTCACTCTAAGATGTTAATGATCCTCAAGGAAGTTTCCAAAACCATAATATAGCTTCACTAAGTTAAGAAAAAAGGAACAACTTGAGTTTGAGAGACTCTTGATCTACCACTAGAATAGTGTATGACAAGTAAATCCCAATAAAATTAATAAGGTGCGTGTTTGCATCATTAGTAGGAAATCCCACAAACACACCCTTCAGGTTTAACAACTGGATCATTGCATTGGTGATATCCAACTTCATATTTGGTAGCAGTGAAGGATGAATGATAGATCTTATCTGAATAGGCTCAACGTATCCCAAATCCTTCCCTGGATTCTCAAATGAAGGAAAATACTGATTGACTGGGAGTACTTGAGCTCTACCCCTTTTACCTCTATCTTAATATCCAACAAGTACTGCTCAATGATTTACTTCTTGTCTCAACCTTTCTAGATGTACTTACCTAGCTACATTGTGTAATGACCTGATTTTCTAGAACTGTAACATCACACGATGCTTATGATCCTGAAGCACAACAAGTCAACCCCCTACTGATATCTGTACCTGAACACTGCATAATATAGATAATAAATGCAAAACTGGCAATAATGTTCAAAACACTTAAAAATACTCAAAATTGAAAACTAAATACTGGTACAACTATCTGAAAAGACTCTAAACTATCTGGACTATGGATTTTATGGGAAATATCCCTAACTAACTCTGTATACTAAAATTAAACCAAATCTAATATGAAAATGAAAAAAATAAGGATCATCCTCGACTGAAGAGGACTCACTGCTATTTCTACTGCTGCTGGCTAGGACTGAGTTGCTAAGGGTACTCTAGATCTTGTGCCTCTGAAACTATTGTGTCAAATAAAACACCATAGTGCAAATACGTCGTACGAGAATGTACCGAGTATGAAGATAAGTAAGGCTAAATGCAAGGGCTTATGCATGAACAAATACATAACGGAATAATTATAAAAGTACTGAATGAGAAGCCATACATGAATGCATAAATCATAACTTAAATCATCGTGACCCAAATTACTAAAACTCGGATACTACTTTACTACCATCTGAACTCACTACTAATGCCTGGGATGCTGAACATTGATCATCTAATACTGATAACTGAGTACTGGAATTGAGATCAGTCTTATCTAGTGAGTGATCTTAAAAAATGATGGTACGGAAACTTATTAACTGAATCTACTCATATCAATGACTGAATTCTAAGCTTTGTACTCTCTACTGACTGCATCGGAGATCAAACCTCTCTAGCTGATGATTCCAGAATCTACTATTAATGTTAATAAATGATAATGTCCAAATCTAGCAATAATAATACTTAACTAAATCTGAGAATGAGATCAAGCCTATCTGACGAGTGATCTCGATATTTGATAATGAGATTACTCAACTAAATCTGAGACTAAGATCAAGCTTATCTAATAGGTGATCTCGGGATCTGATAATGAGATTACTCAACTGAATCTGAGACTGAGATCAATCCTATCTAATGGTTGATCTCTTGATCTAAAAATGAGATTACTCAACTAAATATGAGACTGAGATCAAACCTATCTAATGGATGATCTCTAAATCTAATAATGAGATTACTCAACTGAATATGAGACTGAGATCAAGCCTATTTGATGGGTGATCTCTAGATGTGATACTAAATAAATTTATATGGCACCAAGCCTATCTGACCGGTGGTTTATGAATCAACATAACTATCTTAGTTCCTCACTGATATTGATGACTGTATCTGACAATCCTAATATCTAAAGATTGATACTGAAACTGTAACTGAGGGAAGTAGTCACTTAACTGATATGCCCAGAATCTCAACTGGTGGAGTCCAACCTATAACTTCAGCTGGAAGGGTGTCAATACCGTGCCATGGGTAAAGACCTCTCTTGTCAAGCCTATTTGATGGGTGACCCTCGCAGGAAGTCAAGCCTAAGGCAATATAATAGTCAAGCCTATCTGACAGGTGACCAGCCTTTCCTAATAGGTGACTCCTACGTCCTGCACTGGCTACACAGTTCTGGAGTTTAGGGATTTTTCGAAATTACTTTGGCTCTCTGACAGGGAACCTCCATCCCTACCCTTGCTCGATGCTATCTCCTACTCAGAACTGAAAGACTCTGAACTAATTTATAACTTAAATTGAATTGAATCTGATACTTATCATATTTCTTTAGTGATATGATTAAGTTTAGCTGAAATCACTTGGTTCTGTATCAGACGGAATACTAATGAATCTCGTTATCTAAATGAATGATACGGATCTTGGGATAGATTACTCAAATACTACTGAGGATTGAACACTTGAATACTACTAGATCTGAGCTTAGTAAGAATAGAGGCTAGATTTATAGCGATACTAAGACTATAGAGATTATTGAGATTACTTAAGTTCTGTATCTATCTGAAAATATAGAGTTCTATATCTTACCGAGTTCTGAGAGTCTTGGATTGATTGGAATTATCGTGAAAACTGACATGGGCTCTAGACAACAACTAAATTATCAGGTATAAATACCGCTAGGACTCCATAATATATTGCATAACCATTTCTGAAAAATCAAGACCATGGAAAATCATTCACCATCACAATCACTAAGGCATCACTTCAAGCATTTAGGAACCCTAAACATGTAATAACAAAGGGGGACATGCTATTGTATCATACTCCATTCAACAAGGTCTTGCATCAAACGCTTGATATGTATTAAAGTCTTAGCATGTATCAAAGAGAACATAATTTGGAAATTTCATGCTATCATGTCACAATTCATTCACTAAGGCTTTTCAACAAACACTTGACATGTATGTGCTTGAACGCAATTGGGGATTTCTAGTCAAAATGCTATACTAGCTCTAATTCCTTCACATAAGCATTTTATCAAACATGTGGGGAGCATGCTTCGCTTATTCAATAATTTTCTTTACTTAATTGACATAAACCCACCACTTAATAAGCAACTTGAAGAGAGTTTATCATGAACATCATATGAATATTACATACAAGGATCAAAGACTGAAAACCATGTAAACAAACAAGAATCACAACTCAATAATAGCATGAAAATCAATTTCAACTCACATGGATCATGAAAACTCATCAACATAAAAGCTTTGAAATGTAGAAGAGGGTTCTTGAGCTTGTTGGATGAAAGGGACCCAAGAATCAACATCTACATACCGTAGAGAAACTCTTTCTTGAAAGCTCTTGGAGAGATTCTTGATTTCTTGATTTCTCTTGAGGAAGAATGAAGGATTTTGATTTTTTTGAAACCCTAGCTCTTGTTCTTGAACAACTTTGAGAGAATACTAGTATTTTTAGGTTAAAATAAGGCCAAATACCATGGTAAGGAGTATATATAGGGGTATCAAAATGACCAATTTCACCTCTAGAGTTAAAGTAAAAAATCTCAATTATACATGCTAGCATGACATGCCATAATCGTGCCAACTCATTAGAAATTGCACAATCGAGAAACTGCTTGATGGCGCAATGTGGTGGAAATTATGTTGCCACCTTGGTTACGAATTTGAAAGGCACTATGTCATGGTGGAATCACGTTGGTGCACTAGAAATTTACAATTGTAAAATTAAGTATTGGCGTGGCTCACTGGATTTTGATGATTGCCATTTTGGTAGGCTCCGCGACTTGAAAAAGTGCTAGTGGCACACTGTCTCACTAAAATAGCTCTAACTCTTTGCTTGAGTGTTGGATTTGGGTGAATTTGGTATCGATGGAAGACATTTACCAACCTTTTTAGGCTGGATAAAAACTCAACTGAATACGCTCTAAGGCTTAGATTATGAGAGAATTTTGTGGGGTCTTACACATTGGGGATCTGCTTTGCTCCTTTAGTAGGAAACTGTTGTTGCTAATAATTGCTCAATGATTTAATCAACAATGACCTAGACTACTTTGGGAGGAGATGGAGAAAAAATAGTAGAGTTGTTCTTAAGTCCCTTAAGATGGCCTTCACATACATGTTCTGTCATCATATGATTCAACTACAGAATTCTCTCCATGTAAGGATTAAGAGGGTGTAAGAGATTTCCTAGATTCCTAGTTTTAGGCATACACCAATGTGCACCTGATAAAAAATAGAAAACTAAAACCCATGAGATACAATAACTTCAATAAAAAGTCACATTATATTCCTTAAAAATGGTGCCAAAATTTTGATATGTGCTCAAACTACACTTCTTTATAAGGATAAAGCGGTCACGGTCAAAACATAGTAACCCAACTAGGTTGTGTTGAACTCAAAGGGAATATATGAAACTATCTCTCAAACTTACTAAAATCACAGGGCAGAGCAAAAAGTAAATTGGGGGGAGGTGCTATGAATAGTAAAACATAAAAAAATTTGAATGCTATGGGTTGTGAACATTCATAAACAAACACTAGGACTGTGTTTCTCCTAGATTTATAACTTCATAGCTTTATCTTTCTCTATTGAAACAACTCAATATGTTACATGCAGGATACGATAAGTTATGGATCACTAAAAATCTTATCAACGCTTTAGCAAATTTCACTCATTACTTATTGAGTCATAGAGTGTCACCTTACTAACTCTTATCCTAGATCTAAGATTAACTATTACCTTCTGAGTCTCTAGTTAATTAGATATAGATAATTATCTTAAGTAGATAAAGATGATTAGCTTATACCATCAATTAACCCCAAATTACTATTGTGATTGTATTTTCATAATCTCTACCTCTCTTGTGAAGTAAGTAGTGAAAATAGGTGGGATCTTAATGTTTCCAACCACTAAGAAATCTATTAATCTTAAGATGATCACAATACATGCAAGAATATTGGTTGAGAACAATGTTGCCCTTCCCCTACATTGTAATGTAGCTAGGGTTCCCACAATGCTAGCTAAGGGATTTAATTACTCCTTGTTGTGATAAAATCAATGGAATTCATAAGTGAAAGTATTAAATCAATCTCAAAATAAGTTACAATAAAAAGCCAAAGTATCAACTGAATATCAAACAAAATCAAGAATACAAGAATCCAAGATTAAAATCGGATCTCAGAATCAAACTATATGTTTGTGAATTATAAAATTAAGTAAGCTAACTAAAACACATCAAAATGGTACTTATTGAATACATGGAAACCCTAGGTTATTTTTTGGATTTTCTAGAAATAATTCATAAATGCAAAATAATTGTTAACTGCTCTTAGGTTCCTTTATTTCTCCTACTTAAACAGAAAAAACATAGAACACAAAATTTAAAACATAATAAAACCTAAAAATGAAATTTTTACTATGATAGCTCAATCAACGAGGAAAGAAACATGGAAAGAAAAACCGTCAGGTGAGGTATGCCTCCACCACAAATTTAAAGATCATTCACTATCCCAGTGCAAAAATTTAATGTAAAAAAATGGGATGAAGAAATACCTAGGATCAGTAGATATAAGATCAAGACATACCAGCAGGCGGTGCCTCGGAATAGGACCACTCTTAATAACTATGGTCCTTGGGGCGATCAAAATATTCACATCAATAGTCGCACCAATGATTTTCTGTGCGCTCAAAGGTGTCCAACTCTCGGGTGGCTGAAAGGTACCTCCACATGCACTTGCAACTATCATATCACCTGTACAAAAGCTAACCACTACCACTTTAATCTCATAGTCTTAAGACAAATGGTACAAGGTAGTGTGTAGGCTAGCTACCCACATTGCATATACATCATCTTTCTCTTTTGTCATCTTTTTAAATCTTTCTCTACCCTCATAATTAAGATTTTTTTCTTTACCTCTCGTACCCTAAATATTTGTTATATCATTAATAAGGATCTCCTCAATAATAGGGTAGGTTGGGAACAACCTCACAACCATGTGCTTTATAGAACCCAAAGTACGGCTAACTCCTCATGCATGCCCGCCAACCTCTTGCTATTCAACCGCTCAAAATTATTGAACTGGGTCTGCGTACCCCATATCTCACTCCTAATATCCTTCGCCCAAGGTTGTGCCCCCTTTTTGATATTAGTCACTCATCACTGAAGAGGATCTTTATCTCTTCAGTACGCTAGTGAGAAACTACTGTAGGACCTGAGCAGAAAATTAGGATAGATTTGACGTGGAAAATCTCAAAGACGAATGAGTAGGGGCATGTGAAGATAATAAAATATCAATAAAGACATGTGGATCTGATCGAGTAGTCTCCACGAGAAAGGTTAGAAAAAACCTTTAGTATTAGTATTTATATGTCCACTGACCTGGAAGTATATTTGATAATGTGTGGCCCAGATCTTGTACTTTGAGATCATGTTGGCATGATCCCAAATCATCCTTAAATTTGTGGTCCTATGGATGGTAAAAAATTGATCAACCTTTGGGACCATCGGTACCATCTCATCTATACAGATCTGACTTAATAAGCAAGGGAATGTAAGGTTTGTTTGTATACTCATAGCATTTTTACGAATCTCACTCACAAGGATTTAGAAAATACCAATATCATAGCCCTTCTATAATGCTAGGAACAAATGTAACTCTATGGAGAATTAGTATATTTTCCCCTATAGTTGGGCTGAGCTGATGCTGAACCAATGTACACCATGCCTTGGCCATAGAATCTAGGTTGCCCTTCATAATCTGAGTAAAGAAACCTAACACCAAAGGCGCCTCTTCCAATACTGCAGTGATTATCCCAGTAATCCACCTAAAATGCACAAATTCATCATCAAACCTAATCTTTTATGTTTTCATCTTTTGTATTTCCCCAATGCAGTGATTAATCTTTGAAGTATATACAAGGAGCTATAAATCTAGTTAGTGATAATTTTTAGATATGGTGTAAGTTGATATATTCACCCGAACACCTCAAATCATCAATGAATATTGGGGGTCACCTCTCTTCTATGATATCTTCTTTGGGTATATTTGCCTTATCTTTATCTGATATGCCGCATAAAACTCCCAGACTGGTGTCGGTAATTTATGAATCTAGCCTCAAACTCTAACATGTTAGACATTCCCACTATGCTCAACTTGGGCTCAAGGTAGAACCCTGATGTACACTCAAACTACACCTCTTTATGATGATAAAAAGGTCACTATAAAAATATGGTAAACCAACTAGGTTGGGGTGAAACCCACAATGAATATGTGGAACTATCTTTCAAACTTACTAAAATCACTTGGTAGTGCAAAAAGTAAATGAGGGAGGGTTGTTATGAATAGTAAAATGTAACAATACCTGAATGGTTTGGGTTGTAAACAATTAGAAGAAAGCAATAGGACTGTGTTCCCCTTTGCTTTCTAACTCTGTAGGTTTATTGGGTTCTATTGAACCAACCAAATATTTTGCATGTACAATATAATAAGTTATGCATCACTAACCATCTTGTGAACATCTTAGAGAATTTCAGTCATTACCTTTTGAGTCTCAGAGCATCACTTTACTAGCCCTTATCCTGGATTTAATATTAACTAATACCCTTTGAGTCTGTAATTAATTAGATGGTTATAATTATCCTAAGAAGATGAAGATGATTAGCTTATATTGACTATTAACTCTAAATTACTATGGTGATCTTCTTTCCTACTTTCTACATCTCTTGTGAAGCAAGTAGGGAATATAGAAGGGATCTTAAAGTTTGCAACTGCTAAGAAATCTATTAAACTAAAGATGATCATAATACTTGCTAGAATTTTTGTTAAGAACAACGTTGCAATTTCCCTACTTTGTTATCCAACCAGGGTTCTCACAACCCTAGTTAAGGGATTTAGCCACTCATTGTTCTGAAATAATCCATGAAATTCATAATTTAAACCATTGAAACAATCACCCAATAAGTTATGATAAAAACCCAAAGTCTCAAATTTAATATCAAAAAAAAATCAAAAACACCATTAACAACAATATGAACACCGTCACGTTCGACACCATTAAGAACAATATGTTTCATAAGTGATTCCCCAACTCAATTTATTACTCTATTTGTTTAGTGATTGTAACATCTTAAGAACTTTAAAATATTTATTTAACCCTAGGCATGTTATTAACTTGGAATCCAAAGCAATTTCCTCATATAAACTCAATCATAACTTATGAAGTAATAATAATAGCAATATACTTACTTTTTGATTAGTGATAATTCTTGGATTACTTAATTAATAATTAGCCTTGTTCTTAAGAGGATAATGTTCAAACCATTCAGAGTAATTTAGAACTTTAATAGGATGTTTGGGGATGATTAAGGGTATATTTACCGTATTTTAGGAAGGTTGTTGATGTTCTATATTTTTGTAGAACATTTAAGACTTATTAACTTGAAATAATTGTAAGTTCTTAAATAATTATTGGTGTTTTTGATGTTATTTATTATGATTTTATAGGAATGTCAAGATGAATGAAAATAAATAACAATGGAGTAAACGAGATAAAATCTAAGCAAAAATAGCAAAGAAGAATAAATCAGCTAAAATTTGGTGTAAATAGCTGAAGTATAGCTGACGTCAATTCTAAAGCACCGTCATACATGGGACAGGCTATCAAAGTTTCCGTCAAGCTTAGATAGAACCTGAGAAACTGAGATGAAATATTATGATGTTTAGGATGGGCCATTAAATATGTGACATGACGTCAAAATAACCGTCAACCAGAAGCAGAGAATACTAATTTCTAGTGAAGTTGTGATGGTAGTTCTCATGCGCCGTCAATAATTTTGACACGCCATTAGGTTTACCTTCTAAAGAGTCAGAAGATAAGAATTCACTGGAACTTTTGACAATATATCGCACAGGTCATTAGACATCTGATATGCCGTCAAGATCGTCGTCATCCAATTCGTAGAGAAAACTAAAACTTTAATTTTATTTCCTTATTTAGGGTTGACTATTTAAAGACTTGTTTTAGGATTTTTTAAGGATCTTAAAAATCTTGTTTTTGGAACTGGGGAGGAACGTACATTGCCTCATCTTTTTCATTAAGTATTTTTCTTGTTTTCCCTTCAACACTTATCAACTATTGTGGATTATTCTCTTGTGATTCAATTTAAGAAATAATTTTTGTTTTCATCCAATCGTATCTTTATCCATACTATCATGAATTCAACTTTTTATTTCGTTCGTCAAATCATGGCGGCTAATTCCGTTAGCCCAAGTTATGGGATCCATTGATTAGGGTTTGATATGCTACTAGGTACCTAAAGGGTTCAAAGAGTCGTATGACATCTTGAAATTCTATTGTTTTAACTTAAAATCTATTGGTTGAAAACAATAGGTTATGCCTTAGGTATATTTGCTTGAACACAGAAATAGACTAGAGGACGTGAATTATCAGCAGGGAATCGGAAGCTACCAACCTTCTGTTTAATGATTAATTCCATAACTGTATTAATCTACCTGAGATAATGTCCTATTAGAAATAGATAAGTTATCTAAGTTTGAGAGAATTATATAATAAATTGTCTAGTAAGGTCAACAGATAATTTAGATGGTATAGTCATCAGGGATATTCTACTTTTCCTACTTACTTCAGGAGTCTTAAGCAGTACCTAGTATTTGTCAATTCCCAAAACCCACAGTGAACATAACTCTTGTTCTCCATTTATATTGATTACAAATATTAATACTAAAACCCCATTTTATATTATTGTATCATTTGTTTGAATTTAACTTGTAGCTATAATTTCAAAATAGTTTAATCGCCACTTACATTGTTCCATGTGGATTCGACCCAAACTTTAAAGTTGGTTAAATATATTGACGATGACTGCCTTACACTAATTTGAGGTGTAAGTTGAGCGTTATCAAAAATGGCGCCATTGCCAGGGAACAATTTAGCGTATTGAGTTGGTTTGGACTTTTAGATTACTTGCTTGAATTTAAACTTGTAAATATTTGTTTGTGATTTCCTCTATTTATTGTGTTAGGTAGATTTTGCTTTATTTTTGTTTATTTTTTACTGTGGCATCATGGAATGAATGTGAGTTTGATGGTTGGAAATCTTATCTGGATGATCCATGTCCATATTGTGATGGACCTCACTTTTGGAAAGATTATAGATATGATCCCTGGAGAGAGATATGTGCACCATCTCCATCCCACCGGGAGTATAATTGTTCTTTATATGGTGGTCAAGATGGATATTGGAAGGATTTCCCCAATGCCCCCTCTCTCTATTGCACTAACCCAAGTTCTAGTTCTTCTTATGAGTATGATAGGTCTTATGGTCAAGAAAAGGAAGAACGCGGCATGAAAAGAGTGACATTGAAGCTATGCTTCAACTAATGTTGGATCGTATAGACACAAAGAATGATACTATATGTGACATACGTCAAAACATTAAGGCATTTAATTAGGGAAAAGAAAGGATAAAAGAGATGGATATCGAGGTCAATTATCCAAAACACATTTCTACATTATGTTTAGATGATATCTTATCTGTGGAATTATTTAAAATAATGAAAGAGTGTGACATTGAAGAGAAAGATTTTGATACTGATGATGAGGTTGATGTTGATCAACCCTTGGAGATTTACTAAACAACCGAGCCAACCATGAGGGATGATGCCAAGATTGGTGAAATGGTGCTAGAGGTAAAAGAAAAAGCCAAGCCAATCTCTTATGAAGAATCTAGCCCAATTCAAAGTAAAAATGTTGAGAAGATGAATTAAAATGAGTGTGTAGAGGATAATTTAAATTTTGAAGTATAATTTGTTGGGCCACACTTGAAGCATTTTTCCATATTATGTTTAGATGATATCTTGTCTGTGGAATCATCTAAAATAGTATAAGACTGCGAAGATGAGGAACAAGAATCCTATATTATTTATTTTACACTTGATAAGCAACACAAGAACACATCTCACTTTAAAGCTGAGTTTTTTACCATGCATCATCCATTACTCGGCTTCTTAATCTTTGTACCACCTCCCTATGAGCGAGGAAAAAACCTGGACTCTAAGTTGGGGGTGAAGTTTATATCCTCAAGATAGAGGAAAAAGCTGAGTTGGGTCGTGCCGCGATACTAAATTAGGCACTTCTTGCGAGCCAACTCAGGGTAGTTTGTTGTTCGTACTTGTATTGTGTAATTGACATTAGATCTTTACACCCATGGTGCCATAGGTATGTTTCTAACTCTCTTGTTTTTGATTGATGCATTGGGAATACTGTATGATATTAAGTTGAGTATGGGGCTACTTGTGGATGTGATGTCCTCCTGGGGTTTTTGTTGCCGTGCCTCTTTTCCCCCCAGAGTCTTTTTCATAGTAGATCCGGCATGTTTAGGCATATTGTGTTTATTTTGTGATGTGTTGTGGTTAACTGGAGAAAAATAAGTATCTAGAGCAGTTGACATATTTTTGTTGATTTTTAAGATTGATAAACACGTCTCCGTTGGTCTATTTTATATCTATGTGATATGTATTTATATGTGGCTACGGTGAATTTTTAATGGCATTAGTACTAGGGACATGATAATCACTGCTAAAAATTGCCTGAACCGAATGGGTAGTAGCCAGTGATGTACCACTGTGCCATGTGTGTGTGAGGTGTTACTCAATTCCATGTGTGTGTTGAATCTAGAACTTGCCCGATTAGTCTTACCTTGGCTGAAAGATAGGGGTTGGGAAAGGATCATAGGCCATTTTGATTTTTAAGTCACTTTTTTTTCCTAAATAACCTTCCCTGTATGAATGATATCTCTTGATCCCTATTTTGAGCCTGAATTGACCATTTTTTTCTATGAAACCTATCACCTTTCTGTTTAGATTATAATGAACCTATTTTCGCCCTCGTCCTACTTAGACACTGTGCATCCTGACTTAGGTAAACAACCTAAGTTGAGGGTGGCTATCATAGGGGTGCGTGATGTAAACTAGTTATGAAGAATAAGCCCATGGTTTGTTTCCAATACAACGCCTAATTTAACATTGTGGCACAACTCTGTTGCCTTGTATACTTAGACTTCTCCATGGATCATATCAATACAAGTTTCACTTTCTCTATATTTCCCATTTAGTGCTTAAGACGTTACCCGTTCACCTTGAATAGAGCTCCTCTATCTCGCATCAACTCAATTGCACCATGCGAGAACACTCTAACCCAGTGAATAGTTCATAATACCTAGACATCAACTTTCAAAGAAACAAGAGAAGTCTCATATTATACAACAAGACCATATCATCAGGTTGGAATACCCTCTTCTCAATATCTTTATCATGATACAACTTCATCTTCTCTTTGTACAATGTTGAACTCTCATAAGCTCAGAGTTGAAATTTATCTTACTCATTTGCAGGTTTAAAATATCACGCCACTCAAAATTTAGCTTTGTCAATGGCCATAGTACGTTGTGCTAAAGTTTTATCGACAAGTTGCAGGCCTTGCTGTACACAAGCTGATATATAGGGGGACCTATAGGGGTTTTAAAACTTGTTTGCTTGGCCCAAAGTTCATCGTATAACTTTCTTGACCAATTTTTTAGGTTGGCATTCATAGTCTTTGCCAATATCAATTTGATCTAATGAGTGGAGACCTCAACCTAACCACTTGTTTGCGTGAATAGTAACATTTTTCGACCTTATGTTTCACTCCATACTTCTCAAGAAGGTCCTCAAATAGACGACTACAAAAATGGGACCAGCCATCACTAGTGAGTGCACATGGAGTACAAAACCTCAAGAATGTTTTCTTCTTTAAGAATGTCATGGCATTCATTATTGGGAAGCGCAACTTCTTCCACCGACTTATAAACATAGTCAACAACAACAAATATATACTTTTTGCCATACAAACTCACAAACAGACACATAAAATTAATTCGCTACATATCAAAAACCTTAAATCAATAATAGGTCTGATGGGGAGGTCATGCTTCTGCGAGCTATTTCCTTGGCATTGGAATCAGTCATAGGAACGAGCATATTCATATGCATCTTTGCATATACTCGACCAATAGTAATCACACTATAAGATCTTATGGGCATTGAGAGTATAATCGTGGTGACCCCTAACTGAGGATAAGTTATAGTCATTAAGAATATGCATCACTCAAATTTAGTAATATACCTCGGAATAATACTATCAGCACACACCTAAAATAATAATGGCTCAACCAAGAAAAACTTATGTACCTTAAGCATAAATTTCTCTACGGAAATGATAAGTCTTTTGGATGTGATCACTTGCCAAATAATTGTCAATATCAAAAAACCAGGAGCTCAAGTCTTATGATGCTGCCAAGATCCACTCATCTGGAGGAGTATCATCAACATCAAGTTCATCCCTTAAATTGAGTTTTCCTCTTCTTCTAGGTAGGATACATGGTCTATAACCTGATTCTTTGTACACTTTGGGTCCTTGAACTCAAAATAAAATTCCTGCAGTAATAGTACACACTGAATCAACCTATGCTTTGCATCTTTCTTTCATATAGGCTACCTTAATGTTGTGTGATCAGTATGGACAATGTCTTTGCTCCCAATCAAATTGGTCAAAAATTTATCATAACAAAATACCATCGCAAGTAACTCTTGCTCAGTCATTGTGTAATTTTTCTGTGCGGGGTTGAGTGCTTTGTTGGCATAGTATATGGAATGAAGTATTTTCTAGAGTCTTTGGCCTAGGGCAGCTCCTAGGTCTACTCCACTGGTGTCACACATCACCTCAAATGGAAGAGACTAATCTGGAGACATAATAATGGGAGCAAAAATCAACTTTATTTTTTAGGTGCTCAAAGTCTTTAAGACAACCATCATCAAACACAAACTTCACGTCTTTCTCCAATAACATGCACAAGGGATTTGAAATAGTTGAAAAGTTGGTGATGAACCACCTAGGGAACCCTACATGACCCAAGAAACTTCTAATACCATTGACAAAAATAGGTGGAGGTAATATTTTGATCACCCCAATCTTCGCTCGATCAAATTTTATACCTTTTTTGAAATCTCGTGCCCCAAGACTATACCCTCTTTCACCATAAACTGACATTTGTCCTAATTCAATACCAAGTTTCACTCCTCATATATCTGAAGTATATTTTCCAAATAGTCCAAACAGTTATAAAAAGAATCAGCCACGACTGAGAATTCAGCCAGAAAGACCTCTATAGTATCCTCATCTATATAAGAAAAGATAGACATCATACAATGTTGAAAGGTAGTGGGAGCATTACAAGTCCAAAAGGCATCCTCTTGAATGCAAACATACCATATGGACATGTGAAACTGGTTTTCTCTTTGTCTTTGGAGGCAATAGAAATCTAATTATACCTCTCATAATTATCAAGAAAGCAATACCATCCTTTACCAGAAAGATGATCTCATATTTGATCCATAAATGGCATAAGAAAGTGATCTTTCTGTGTCTAGGTGTTCAATAGTCGATAAACCATGCAAAATCTCTATCCCATATGTGATCTCATGGGCCCCACCTCATTCTTCTCATTCGAGACCATAGTGAACCCACCTTTTTTTTGCGCACACTGAACTTAGCTAAGCCATTTGCTGTCGATAATAGGGTAAAGTGCACCTGCATCTAACCACTTAATGATCTCCTTCTTCACTATCTCTTGTATAGGTGTATTAATATGACACAAATACTCGATGCTAGGTAGCCACTACTATTCTAACTTAATTTTATAATCTAATTAATCCCTAAATGTAATAGAATAAAACAACCAAATATCGTGTAACGGTGTAAGCCCTAACACCAATATCGATGCCAAAGGAAACACTAATAACGATCCAGCCCATACAAGCCCCTAGAAGTACCACAAAGCCTCTATCCAAAAAATTAAAGAAATATGGTTGGGACATGCCCCAACCATGGCAAAAACCAATATCCAAAATAAAAGAAAAGTGTCTACTAAAATCCATAACATGAAATGATGTCTTCCGATAGGATGGAAGCTCACCATTTTAGTCCAAATACTTACCGAATCCATGTGCTAAATAGGAGAAGTAGAATGTCTGGTTCCTGCATAGCATGGGAATACAACCGCCAGAAGATGGAGTTAACTAGTTACTGCTAGCATGAATCTTAGGATAAAGGTAAAATAATACTTGTTATAAAACTAAGTACAACGATCTATAATGCATAAAACCATACATATATAAGTTCCAGGAAAGGGAACCGGGTTTAGCATACATTAAAAATCTTTACTTGGGTTGTGTAGCTTCGCCATCCTAAACCACCCACGGGGGATATCGGCTCAGCTCCCCCTGCTAAAAGAGCCTAAGTGTGTGTAGCCGCATGACTAGGGAATTATCCCATGGGATCTAGTACATCCCCTAATATTATGACATCATGCACATGGTCCACCAAGACCAATCCTCATATCAAAAAATATGAGTTTCTAGTTTTGGTCTCCCAGGACTGCCATTTCCCACAACTTTGCTACACACCCTGCCATTAATTCCTAATAAAAACTATTTCCAAATAATAAACCAAATCCATTCACCAATTTATTAACTAAGTAAAATAATAGTGGTATCATCATACCACCCCTTGCTTTCAAATTATATCCATATTCAAACCATTTAGGTTAAGGCAACTTTTATGTACCCTTCCATATACCAGATTAAACCACTTAGGAGGCTTCCATGTTCTCCACAAGCAAAACCATGCCTTTATCCTTTTCAAACAATTTAAAACATGTATGATTCCTTTACCAAGTTTAAAACATTCAAGAGTTCTATTGAAAGAAGTCAATGCAATGAACATATCTTTATAAGCATTTTATCAAACACCTTTGGGGCATAATATAATGAAAACCAATTCCAAAGATCATTCAACCATTAGCATTCAATCCAATTTCCAAAACAACCACTAAATGCATATAAAAGTATAGTCAAAACCATCGGAAACTATAACCAAACATGTAAACCCCTAAATAATAGTTGGAAACCATACTCATGAAATAGAAAAACTATGAAATCAATCATATAAACCATGCCTTTAGTTTAAATTACAATGAGGGTAGAGAATCATGTCTTATACCAAGGAATTAATGAAAGAAAATCACCAAAGTAAGCCACAAAGCAATCCTCAAGATTAAACCCTAGTCTTTTTTCCCCAAAAAATCTTGAGAGAATTATGAAATGATTTTAGAATAGTTTCTAAGTGTTAATGAATAAAATAATAGAGTAAATAGCCTTCTAATTGTATTAAATATCGTGGGTCCTAACTAGGATGACTAGGGAAGCATCCAGAATACCCTCAGTTAAATCCCTTATAAACCTATCATAAGGATATGATTGACACATACGGGTCATAACCTCCTAACCAAGCCTCAACCTTGGATCAGACACTGTGCAGTATATGACTCGTCCAATGAAGTTGTAACCAAAGCATACCATCCGTACCAATGACCCGTATCCTAGGAGGAATGAAACACTAAGAGAATTAAACACTACCCACCATATGAGTCCCTGACAGGACTCGTACCCATAAGTCGTACCAATTCAAGTGACCAAAACCTTTCCACCAACTAACACTAGTCAGCATATGACTGTACCATACAACTCATACCCCAAAATATCGCTCATACCCATGAGTCGTATTGGGTTCAGAGAACAGACTTCTGAGAAATTTTCTAAGGGTCAAAACCTAAGATATTTCAGTTTCCCCCACTAGGAACATTCATCCCCGAATGACGGACAAGGTAGGAGTAACCACACATAGAGTCATTTCCATTATCAAACATCCTTTTAACAAAGTTTTAAAACAATGAGGCAAAGATGTAAATCTTTTCTTTAATAAACTTAGAAAATAAAGGTGTGTTGAAGAACACATACCTTTCACATGAATCCCAGGAGCAGCAAATAGATGTGGATATTTGGACTTTATATCCTCTTCTTCTTTCCAAATAGCTTCTTCCACCTTATTGTTCTGCCATAGAACCTTAATCGAAGCCACATCCTTAGTTCGCAACCGATGAACTTGCCCATCTAATATCTTAAAGATGATCTGAAATACCCAATCCCTCCAAACATACAACCGATGACGGATCACAGATTTACTTCCTCAACATAGAAACATGAAAGATTAGAGGAACAAAACTTAATCTAGATGGAAAATCTTACTCATAAGCAACATTGCCAACTTAATCACATTAGGACCAATGAACCGAGGATTGAGTTTACCCTTCTTACCAAACCGCACTACTCCTTTTATGGTAGATACTTTGAGGAACACCCTATCCCTAAACTCAAACTCTGAGTCTCTATGCCTAAAATCCTCATAGGACTTTTAGCAGCTTTGGACAGCTTTAAGCCTATCCCAAATCAACCTCACCTTCTCACTGGCTTGATAAACCAAATCTGGGCCAAACATGTCTGCCTTACCATTTGGGAAACTGTATCTCTTAATACAACCTACCGGGCCTCATGTGCTTAACCTTAACCTATTGAAACACCATGCACTTGGCCATAATATCAACCACATCCTTCTTCATACCATTCCAGCAATAGATCTCTTTGAAATAATGATACATCTTTGTCGAGCTGGGATAAACAACATAGATGACTCATACACCTCAAGCAAAACCCTATGTCACAAACCATCGACATTCGGAACACACAACCATCCTTGGTACTGTAAAGAACCACCACCACTGATCTGAAAAACCACCATATTTTTCATACCAAAGTCATTCTTTATTTTCATCAAGATAAGATCAAGTGCTTGCTTCTCCTTAATCTCTATACCAAGAGATGATCGAGCCACTTCTTGCGCTATTATACTACCTTTCTTAGAATCTAAGACATGAACTCTAAGATTAACCAAGCGGTGAATATCCTTGACCAATTCCTACTTACCTTCCTCCACATGGTCCAAACTACATATGGATAACCTGCTAAGAGTACCAACAACCACATTAGCTTTACTTGGGTGGTAGTGAAAACTCATATCATAATCCTTGAGAAGGTCAATCCATCTTCTCTACCTAAGATTAAGATTATTTTGAGTGAACATATGTTGAAGACTCTTGGGATCAGAAAAGATATCCATATAAGCACCATACAGATAATGCCACCATATTTTCAAAGCAAACACAACCGCCAACAACTCCAAATCATGAGTAGGATAATTCCTCTTATGTAACTTTAACTACCTGGAAGCATAGGCAATCACCTTCCTATGCTTCTTTAACATACAACCAATACATACCTGAGATGCATACACAATAAAAAACAAACCCCTCATTACCTTTTGGCAAAGTAAGGATTGAAGACAAAGTCAACTTATCCTTAAACTTCTCAAAAGTCCCTTCAGAAGCATCTGGCTAAGAAAACTTAATCTTTTTCTGAGTTAGCCTAGTCAAAGGAGCAACTATCAAAGAAAAGTTTTCCACAAATTGCCTAAATACCCGGCTAAACCCAAGAAGCTCCAAATATCGGATGGAGTCATGGACCTACACTACCTTTTCATCGCATCAACCCTGTTTAGATCCACCATGATCCCTTCATTAGAAATTATATTACCTAAGAAAGTAACAAAGCTCAACCAAAACCCATACTTAGAGAACTTGGCATACAACCACTATTCCTTTATGTTTGTAACACAAAATGGAGGTGATTAGCATAATCCATATCTCTCTTCAAATAAACCAAAATTTCATTAAAAAACATAATAAAAAAGAGATCAAAATATTGCCTAAACACTCAATTCATCAATCCATAAATGATGCAAAAGCAATAATCAATCAAAACAATATCACCAAGAATTCAACATGCCCATACTGAGTATGAAAAGCCATCTTAGGGATATCTACCTCCCTAATCTTAAGCTGATGGTACCCAAACTAAAGATCTATCTTAGAGAAGAACTTGGTACCTTGCAACTGGTCAAACAAGTCATCTATCCATGGAAGAGGATACTTGTTCTTAACTGTCACCTTGTTTAACTGCCTCTAATCAATAAACATTTGAAGGGAACCATCCTTCTTGCACACAAACAACACCAGTGTTCCCTATAGAGAAACACTAGAATGAATAAACCCCTTATTCAGAAGATTCTTAAGTTACTCCTTAAGTTCCCTCAACTCAACTAGAGCCATTCTATATGGAGGAATAGATATTTGATGAGTGTTTGAAAGTAAATCAAAACTCTATTTCCCTATCTAGATAAACACTAGGAAGAACATCCAGAATGATATCTAAAAGATCATTAACAATATGAATCAAAGACATAAAAAGGACCTTTTGAATTAGAATCTTTAACCCAGACCAAGTGATAAAGACAACCCTTGGAGATTAACCTCTAAGCTCTAAGAAAAGAAACAAACCACCCCTTAGGATATAAAGAACTACCTTCCCATTCTATAACTAGTTCATTAGGGAAGTTAAAGATAACCTTATAGGTTCGACAACCGAAATATGTATAACAAGAATGCAACTAATCCATCCCTAAAATGACATCAAAATGTACCATATCAAGATCAAACAGATCCGCCAAGGTCTACTTTTTATCAACATAAACCACACACTCCTATAGACTCTATTACCAATAACCGAGTCTCTTATTAGGATAGAATCAAAAAAAGGATCGAAAATAATATTTGGATTGAAAACAAAAAAGCATGGACACATTAGAGTTACATAAGAAAGAGTGGACCCCAGATCAAGCAAACAATATATGTCATAAGAAAAAAGCTTTAACGACCAGTAATGATATTTGGTGAACCCTTGGATTCCTGTCAGAAGGCAAAAGGATACAACCTATTTTGATAAATACTAGAACTAGAAGTAGTAACAAAAGCAGATGCCCCACCACCAGTGCAGGAGCAGAAAATTAAGCCACAGGAATCCTATTTGGCCCCGTAAAAACTTTGTTAATCAAACAATCCTGAGCTGATGGCCTACCTAGACACACTTGAAGTATTTGTCCCTTCCATCCTCACAATAACCCCGATAAGGATGACTTAAAAATCAACAAGGAGAACACAAAGAAACTAACTGACCTGCACTCACCTGATATTGGGAAATATGTGCCAGAGAATTATCACCACCTTAACCACGCCAATCTCCAAACCGATAAAGAGCACTAGTAGAAAAGGAGCCATAAGTCGCCTACTTCTTTTTTGACACTTTCTACCATCTCAACCACCTTTAGATTGAGCACCTCCCTGATTAGAATACTTTCTCTTCTTTCTTTGCCTATCCCCAAACTCTGCCTTCCTCCTCTTCTAATCCTCAACCTATTACGTATGAATAGTCAACCTTGAGATGTCCATATCCTTAATGAGAAAAGCATTCTTTCTCTCCAAAATCAAATCTATATTTAGCCTAGAAGCAAACTTTCTAATATCTCATATCATCAAACAAGTCTGGAGCATACCTTGATTGCTGATGAAACTTTAAAGCATATTTCTTTACTTATATCCTCCCCTACCTAAGTTTCACAAACTTCTCCATCATAGTTTTCCTTAAATCTTGAGGAAAGAAACAATCCAAGAAGGTATTAGAAAAATCCTCCCACAACCCTTTCTCTTTCATATCACCTCTATCCATACCCCACTCCTCATACCACTGATAAGCAACATCCTTGAGCTGATAAGCTACAAACTTAACCCTCTCTACATTAGTAGCATGCATCAATAAAAAGATCTTTTCCATCTTATCCAAAAATACTTATTGATCCTCCTCTACCTTCACTCCAGTAAAAGTTGAAGGAAATATCTTCATAAATTGACCAACCTTTGTGGCCTCACCAAAACCACCAACTGTAACCCACTCAGCCTGAGCACCAACTAGTTAGGAAATAACATGAATAGACTGACTAAATTACGCATTCATTACATTGCCCTGAGGGACTTAAGGAAAACTATCCAAAAGAGGAGAAAGTCCAGCACCTTAAGAAATAGGACCATAAGATTCTTGATGTATTCTAGGAGTAGGATGTACCCCTTTAGCATTATCCCCAAATAGGATAGAAGAATTTCCTTATGCTCAGATCTAGGAGGCATAATCTAAAAGATGAACAAACAAGGCATAGAAAGGATTCTAGGAATTAGAAGTCAAGCTTAATGATAGAATACCAATATAGTGAAACATTCATAAATTCCTTGTAGCCACTCTCTATGAGTGTAGCGCTCTTCAGACTCCTAAAATAGACTCTACTTGACACGACTTTCTAGACTTCAAAGTGACCATGAACCCAGGCTCTGCTATGAACTTGACATGACCTGGCCTGGGGCCTTGTCGTAATAGGCGTCCCTAGTCCGACCAGGATTGAAGACACCCCCAATTACCCAACTCAACCTTTAGCCACCTGCCCTAAGTTGGTTGAATTTCAAACATGAAGCATACTAGTGTAATAGCTAACACAAAGGCCCTAGGAATAGATCACAACCATTACCAACCCAACCGAATTAAACCATCTCAAAACAAAAAATAAGCCATAAACCAGGCCATAAACAAAGAGAATACCAAAATATAATATAATTAATCCTAAAATGTGATAGAATAGAAAAACCAACAATATCATCCAAGGGTGTAAGCCCCAACACCAATACCGATGTCAAAGAAAACACCAATACTGATCCCACCCATAACAACCCCCAAAAGTACCAAAAATCCTCTATTTAAAAAAGTACAGAAATTTGGTTGTTACATGCCCCCAACCATGGTCAAAACCAATATTTAAAAAAAAGAAAAGTTTCTCAAGAAATCCATAACATGAAATTATGTCATTCAAAAGGATGAAAAAAAGTGTCTCAAGAAATTCATAACATGAAATTATGTCTTCTGAAAAGATGAAAGGTCACCACTTTAGTCCAAATGCTGATACCGAATCTGCGTGCTAAACAGAAGGAGTAGAATGGTCGATTCCTACATAAAGTGGGTATACAACCACCAGAAGATAAGGTTAGAGAGTGACCACTAACTTGAATATCATGATAAGGATAAAATAATGCTAGTTATAAAAATAAATAAAACCATACATAATGAATACAACTATACATATATAATGGTCGGGAAAGGGAATTGGCTTTAGCATGTATTGAAAACCTTTACCTGGGCTATGTTGCTTGGATGTCCTAAGCCACCCATGGGCGATATGGGTTCAGCTCTCCTTGGTGAAAAGGCCCCAATACGTGTAGTCATATGACCAGGGAATTATTCAATAGGATGACTAGTACATTCCCCAATAGTGTAAGATCATACACACGGTCCACTAAGACCAATCCTTATATCGGCAAATACGAGTTTCCAATTTTGATTCCCATGGGACAACCAACTTTCACAACTATGCTACATACCCCACCATTAATTCCCAACTAAAACTATTTCCAAATAACCAACCAAATCTATTTACTGCTTTATTAACCAACGCCAATATTAGTGGTATCATTTTACCACCCCTTACTTTTATGTAATATCCCTAGCCAAACCCTTTAGGTTAAGGGAGCTTTCAAGTGCCTTTCCATTTACCATATTAAACCACTTGGGAGACTTCCATGTTCTACACAAGAATAACCATAGAGAGTTTAGCCTTTTGAGACCATTTAAACCACTTATGATTCCTTTACCTAGTTTAAAACATGCAAGAGTTCCATTGAAATAAATCAATGCAATGAACATATCTTTATAAGTATTTTAACAAACACCTTGGCGGCATAATATAACCAAAAACAATTCCAAAGACCACTAAAACATTACCGTGGAATCTAATTATCAAAAACCATCATTAAATGAATACAAAACTATAATTAAAACCATAGGAAACCATTATCAAGAATTTAATATCAAAACCCCAAAATAATAGTTGGAAGACATAATTATGAAATAGAAAAACCATCAAATCAATCATATAAACCATGAATTTAGTTTAAATTACAATGAGGGAAGATTATCATGACTTATACCAAAGAATTAATAGAAAGAAATCACCAAAGAAAGTCCAAAGTAATCCTCAAGATGAAACCCTAGCCTTTTTGCCCCAAAAGATCTTGAGAGAATTATGATATGTTTTTGGAATAGTTTCTAAGTGTTAATGAATAAAATAATAAGGTATGTAACCTCCTAATTATATTAGAATTCATGGGTCCTAATTACGGTGTGTAGGGAAATGTCCAGAATACCCTAACTTAAATCCTTTAAAAACCCATCACGGGGATATGACTGACCCATATGAGTCATACCCTGCTATATGATCGGTAACCACCACTCATTTCCACACTCAACCTTGGATCAGACACTGTCCAGTATGTAACTCATCCAACCAAGCTATAACAATAGCATAGGATCTGTACCAATGATCCGTATCCGGGGTAGAACAAAATACAAGGAGGATCAAGCATTGTTCACCATACGAGTCCCTGATATAACTCGTATCAAGCCCTTATGATTCATACCCCTAAGTTGTACCCATTCCAATAACCAAATATTAGATGGGGCCATACCACTCGTACCCTAATATAAGACTCATATCCATGAGTCATATTAGGTCTGGATAAAGAAATCTAAGAAATTTTCTAAGTGTAAAAACCCAAGATGTTTCAACCAAAACATCACACAAAATGCTAATTGGTTTGTTCAAAGTTTGGCTAGCCATCAATTATCTGATCGATGTTAGTTTAGGTGTCCCCAACAACAATTTCTTGTAAACAACTAGTGGTATCCAATTTACACTACCTACTAAGTCACATAATTATCCTACAAAATTAAGAGACCTAACAGTGCAAGGAATAGTAAAAGCTCCGAGGTCCTATTTCTTCTCAATCAAATATCGAAAAATAATAGCACTATAATGGTGCATATTATTAGTTGGCTCAAAACTCTCCGTCCGCTTTTTCACCTCTAAGTATTTTATGAACTTTGTATAATTGGGCATCTGCTCCAATGCTTTAATAATAGTGATATTCACAGATAACTCCTTCAACATAGACATGAATCTCTGAGATTTCCCTTATTTTTTTCTTCTTCAACCTTTGAGAAAAAGATGGGGGTGGTCATGGAATGGTCTTCAAAAATGGTTCAACCTACTTATCCTTCCCTTTATTAGTTCAACTCTTTTCTCAATACACATCGATTTATGTGACATCTTAGTATCAGTCACAAACTTCGTAATTTCAACTTTGGATGCATCATCAAGATCAATAGTATCATTCATTACATCATCAACTACCAACAAAGAGGATTAATAGTAACCTTACCACTTCGAGAGGTGATGGCAGAAAAATAACTGTTATTCTTCGATTTTGCATTATATAACTTAGAAGAGCGCCTGATTGATATTGATTTAGTGTATCTGACATCTGACCAAATTAGCTTTTTATCTACTTAATTGCAATTGCATGCGATTCTACCTTTTGGATCAGTCACAAAATATCTATCTTAATCTCCTTAAGGCAACTCTATTAATTGTATAAACCCTTAACCAACTTAGCAAGTAAAGCTTCTATGTTTAAATTAGTATCATGACTCCCTGGTAGAACTTATGCACCACTCATCTCCTTATTATTATCCTTTAACCTTTAGTTACTATTTCTGTCTTTCTTCAATCCTTATTCTTATCTGTATAATAGTTTGACCTTGATTCCCTAGCGTCAAGATACAAGAGTCCTAGTTATACCCTTATACCATGCTTAGAAACCCATTATCTATCTATCTAGGTACTTAACCTTCTCCTTAGAGTCAAGTTCATCATGTATAGTTGACTTACCTCATACGTCCACTGCATTCACCTTTGTATTATTGATAGATTAGAACTGCTTGATAAGTAACCCAATTTCTGTACTCAGTTATGCTATCTCTTAAGCCTTTGTCTTATCTATGATTCTTTGCTCACTAGAAGCACCAATAACATCAGTACTGGCTCATCTTTTTGCCTCTCGAGTTTTCCACCCACGATTGGTATTAGAGAATCAATCTAAGATTACACAGTTAGATCCTAGAAAGGCTCATGAAAGCCCCACCAGTAATAGTATCAACAACAACTTTGGTGTTTGTATTCAGGGCTCTAAGGAATATCTCAAGAAAATTTGTCCCTGAAATTCTATGATTAGGCACAATCATCAACTTCTTCTTGAACCACAACCATGTACTATACAATACCTCGTAATGTAATTTCCTGAAATTATATATCTTCGCCTCTAACTACAACATTCTATAAGTCTTGTATAATTGATCTGAGAACTATTTTCAAAACTTATTTCAAGTAGTGATGGACCCTCGAGGTAGTTCCCCTAACCATAATGTGCTTCACCAGTAAGAGAGAGTGGGAGAAACTTGAGTCTCAAAACTACCTGACTAACGCCAGGTAAATTATAAGAATTCCAAATTCTAACAAAATTGCTAATGTGCATCTTGGCGTTATCATTAGGCAAACTAGCAAACACACCCTTCAAATTCAGAAACTAAATCATAACACTCAAAATGTCAAACTTCACCCCTAAGGAAACTTAAGAGGAATGATAGCTCTTACCTCGATAGGCACAACATACACCAAATATTCCTCCACATAATTATATGTTTTCCCTAAACAAAACAAACTGGTGGTGGTTGAGCTCTATCTTTTATAGCTCTATAGAGTTCAACTCGACTTTTTGTTGTCTCACCCAATTTTCTTGAGTTGAATGACGAGCAAGAGAATAACTTCTTGATTTTTGTTTATCCAATATCTCAGCATCAGTTTGCACAACTATTTCTTGAACACCCAATGAAGGTTGACAATTCAAGGGACCTGGGCCATCATGAACTTAATTGTCTTCTCATGTCATTCTACGATTCTATCACATGGTACATTTCAGAATAGAGTCAAGTGGGATGAATGGATGACTTGATTCCGCATACTAGGCATACATCATTATAATCCCTAAGAATAGTTGAGAAATGAAAACCAACAACCTCAACAAATTCAATCAATCAATTCAAAACCCTATTCCCTCGTAACGGTGCAAAAATTTTATATCTCGCCAGAGTACACCTCCAAGAAAGTATAATCCAGTCGTTGTTAAATATATAACCAAACAAAGTTTGGGGTCGATCCCATAGGGGATAGGCAAATCCTTATCATGAACTTTTAGAAGTAGCCAAAAAAGTGCACAAAAGTAAATAGATGGATTTGTTAGAACAATAATAGTTGTAACAATTCTTGATCACTTTTGGTTGAAATCAATATGAGATGAATACTAGGACTATGTTCCCTATAACTTCCTAACTCTATAGACTTATTATTCTTCATTATACTATCTCAATTCCTTGTATTTAGAATCTCACAAAATATGTATCGCCAACCATCTTGTAAATGCCTTTAGTACATTTCACTCATCACCTATTGAGTTTCAAAGTGTCGCCTTACTAAGACTTATCCTTGATCTTAGATTAACAATTAAGTTTTGTGTCTCAAGTTAATTTGATAAAGGGAAAGAACTTAAAATTTCTATTGTGATGTTATTTTATCTTGAACTAATAACTAGGGAGGAGAACATGCATTAGATACCAAAGAAGACAAAGGGAAACAACCGTTGAGATCCTTAATTGACCACCTTTAGAAAACATTAGCCTTTTTTAAACCAGGAGCTTAAGAGTGATTTAAGAGTGTTTTGAGAGTATTCGATTGTGAATAATGAGTTAAGAAATCCTCCGAAGGTGTTTTATGTCGTAGGATCCAAAGGGGTTATTAGGGTGAAATGTCCAGAATACCTCCAAGTTAAAAAATTCCATAGGTGGGTATGGTTTGGATCCCTAATTTGTACCCACATCATATGAATGGTTCCCTCCACTCGTACCCAAGATAGAAAGTTGGACTCATTATTCTATCCAACATACGACTTTGCTTGCCTAAATCGTACCATTACCATACGAAAAGCACCACCTAGTCGTACAATAAGTAGAATGTCATTACCTAGACACCAGACACCATACTGTTTGGACTCTACTACTCGAATCATGTACATACAACTCTTATGGAGTCTTTTCCTACCTTGGATAGAAAACAACCAGTACCACACTGAGTAATATACGACTAAGACCCCTAAACTATATTCTCATTATACGAAAACTAAGAATGAGTTGTATGATGATCAGAAATCTCAAACTCAAGAAATTTCTAAGGGTCATAACTAAGGGTGTTTTAATTCTTCCCCACTTTGATCATTCATGCTCAAAGGATGGAACGAGTCAAAACTATCATGATTAAATGCCCAAGCATCTCTACCCTTACCTTTAAGACAAAATAGATTACCAAGGAATCAATCCTTCCTTTAACAAAGTTTGAAAACATAGACATTGTGAAAAACACATACCTTCCATATGAATTTCTAGAGCAAAAAATAGGAATGGATACTTGGACTTCATGTCCACTTCAGCTTCACATGTAGCTTCTTCCACCTTATGGTTCCTCTATAGAACCTTTACAGAGGACATATGTTTTGTTCACAGCTAATGAACTTGATGATCCAAGATCTCAATAGGGATCTCCTCATAAGATAGGGAATACAAAATATCAATATCCTTCAGAGGCATAATTTCTGATGGATCGCCAATACAATTCCTCAACATAGAGACATAGAATACCGGGTGAATAAAGCTTAAACTAGAAGGCAATTCTAACTCGTAGGAAACATTATCAACCCTCCTAAAAAGCATATAGGACCCACGTATTAGGGACTGAGTTTCCTCTTCTTCCAAAACTACATCACTCCTTTCATGGGAAAAAACTTCAAGAACACCCTATCTCAAACCTCAAACTCCAAGTCTCTTCACCTCATGCCTACAAAAGACTTTTGGTGACTTTGGGAAGTCTTAAGACTATTTTGAATCTCTTTCACATTCTCCAAAACTTGGTGGACCAAATTCAGGCTTAACGTATATGCCTCACCAAGCTCAAACCACCCAATAGGAGACCTACAGCTCCTATAATACATGCCTCAAATGAAGCCACCCCAATACTAGAGTGGTAACTATTGTTGTAAGTAAACTCCTCAAGAGGTAAGTGCTCAACCCAACTACCACCTTAGTCAATCACGCTCGCTCAAGAATATCCTCAAACATTTGAATAATCCTTTTAGCTTGCTCATTCACTTGTGAGTGAAAAGAAGTATTTAGACATACCTTAATCTCTAACCCTTTTAAAAATAACCACCAAACAGGAGATGAAAAATGCATATCACAATCATAGATGATAGAAACATGTATCCTATACAACTTCACAATCACATGGAGATACAACCTCGTATAATTCTCAGTCGAGAAGTTAGTCCACATAAGAAAAAAGTGAGCTGAATTTGTCATCCTATACACGATGAGCAAAATCGAATCAAATTGGTTCAAAGACCGAGGAAGACTGGTAACAAAATCCATAATTATAACTTCCCACTTCCATTCAGACAACTTAATTTCTTGCTACAACTCTCTAGGCCTTATGTGCTCAACTTTCACGTATTGGAATACCATGTACTTGGCTACAAAATTAGCCATATCCCTCTTCATATTATTCCACCAATACATCTCTTTGAGGTCAGGATATATTTTTGTAGAACTAGGATGAAAAACATAGCATGACTCATGAGCCTCAACCGTGATCCTTTCTCACAAACTATATATATCAGGAACACATAACCTCCCTTGGTACAACAAAGTGCCATCATAACTAATCTCTAAAGCCATCACCTTTTGCCCACCTTCATTTCCCTTGATCCTCATCAAGACACGATACAATATATGCTTCTACTTGATTTTAGATCCAAGAGACTACCGTACCACTTCTTGCACCAATATACAACCATCCTCGGAGTCTAAGAGATAAATTCCAAGATTATCCATACGGTGAATATCCTTTTCCAACTCCCACTTTCCTTTTATCTAAATGAGCTAGACTCCCCATGGATAACCTACTAAGAGCATCAACAACCACATAAGCTTTATCTAAGTGGTAGTTAAGACTCATGTCATAATCCTTGAGAAGGTCAAGCCATCTCCTTTGCGTGATGTTAAGATCTTTATGAGTAAACACATACTCCAAGATCTTATGATTAGAAGAAAATTTCCATATGCACTTCAAATAAATAGTGATGCCAGATTTGCAATGAGAACACCACAGCTAATAATTCCAAGTCATATGTTAGATAATTTCTCTCATGTACCTTCAATTGCCTAATGGCATAAGTTATCAGCTTTCCATGCTACATCCAAATGCAACCAAGTCCCACACATATCATAGAAGAACACAAACCCATCTGTGCCTTCAAGCATAGTCAAAATTGGAGCCAAAGTTAGTTTATCCTTTGGCTTCTTGAAACACCCTCACAAGTATCCGACCATAAGAACTTTACCTTTTTGTGAGTCAACATAGTCAATAGGAAAACTATAGTAAAACTCTCCATAAACCTTATCTATTAACTCGAAAAACCTAAGAAGCTCTGAATATCAGTTAGAGTCGTAGGCCTAGGCCACTTCTTCACAGTTGCTACTTTCTGTAGATCCACCATGATCCCTTCACTAGAAATGATATAACATAAAAATATGACAACATTCAACAAAAATTTGCATTTAGAGACATTGGCATTTTACTGTTTCTCCTTTAAGGTTTGCAACACAATGTAGGGGTGATTCGCATGATCTACCTCACTATTCGAATACACCAAAATGTCTTCTATAAAAATAGTGACTAACAAATCCAAAAACTGACAGAAGATCTATTTATCAAATCTATGAATGTCGCGGGGGAATTGGTCAGCCTAATAGACATAACCAGAAACTCAAAGTGCTTATACCGGTTATGTAAGGTAGTCTTAGGTATGTCCATCTCCCTAATCTTCAACTAATGATACCCGGATAGAAGATTAATTTGGCAGAAAGACGTAGCTCTCTTTAACTGATCAACTAGATCATTTCTCCATAGAAGACGATACATATTCTTTAATGTCCCCTTATTCAACAGCTAGAAATCAATGTATATATAAAGGGAACTATCCTTCTTACACACGAATAACACTGGTGTACCCCATGGGGAGACACTAGAATGGATAAAACCCTTATCTAAAATATTTTTGAGATGGTCCTTCAGCTCCTACAACTCATGTGGTGCAATTGTATATTGGGGAAGAGAAATTGGACGTGTATACGGAACAAGATCAATCCCAAACTCAATCTCCCTATCAGAAGGAACACAAAGAAGGTCATCTAGACAAAATATAAAGAAGGACCGTCTAAGTTATAATCTTTAACCCAAACTAGATGACAGAGACACCCCTTGTAGATTAATCTTTGAGCTCTACGATAAGATATGAACTTCCCCTTAGAAGCAGGGGAACCACTCTCTCACTCAATAACTGATTTATTTGGGAATTTAAAGACAACCTTATGGGTCTGACAGTCTAGAGAAGCATAGCATGAGTTCAACCAATCCATCACCACTATGACGTTAAAATCCACAATATCTAATTCAAATAGATCCACCAAAGTTTTTTACTACCAATGGATACCACACACCCCCTATAGACTTCTATCAATCACAGAGTCACCTACCAGGGTAGAAATAGAAAAAATATCTAAAACACACTTGGGACAAAAACCATAATGCATGGCAATAAATAGGTTACCATAAGAGAGAGAGGACCCCAGATCAAGAAAATAGTACACATCACAGGAAAAGAGTTTCAACATACCAGTCACAATATCAAGGAATGCCTCAAACTCTTATCGGGTAGTGAGAGCATATAGACAATTCTGACATCTGCCAAAACTAGATGGCACATTCTTTGGTGCCTGAGCTGATGATGAAACAATTAGAACGTTGTTCCCTAAAGCAACCTTAATAAAAGTATAGTTTAAAAGAACATGCCTTGGCTGACCACAGTTGAAGCACCTATCCCTCTCATCATCAAAGAAACCCCAATGCAATCTACTTTAAAACCTGCAAGGTAGTTATGATAGATCTGACTCGGCCTCACTAGCCTAAGATTGGGCACCCTATTCCCTAAAGTTATCTACACCTTGGAAATACCTATCACCTAATAGGTTTGGGTAGGGAGCACTAGTTATTGAGTATGACCCAGAATTACCCACTTCTTCTTGGGCCACTTACCACCATCCCTAACACCTTGCTATTGGTAACCACTCTTCTTATAGAACCTAAACTTCTTGTCTGCCTCTCCTCTATTTTAGCCTGCTTTCTCTTCTATCCCTTTACCTGTTATATGTACAATACCAACTAAGAGATATATATTTCCTTGATCAACAAGGCTACCTAACACTCTAATATCAACCTTCTGGACAACCCAAAAGCAAACTTCCTTATCGTAGACCTCATGCTAGAAACCATCTTCAGAGCATACTGAGACAACTAGTAAAAATTTAAGGCATACTAGTTGACTGACATTTGGCCTTGCTTCAGATGAACAAACTATTCCACTTTGGCTTTCCTCAACTCATGAGGAAAGAAGCGGTAAAAAAATACACTAAAAACTCCTTCTAAAGAGATTACTCATCATTACCACCCATTCCCTAATCCTATTCCTCGTATTATTAGTAAGCCATATCCTTCGGTTAGTAGGAGAAAAACTCCACAATCTTCATATTCGTGGCATGCATAACACAAAAGATCTTTTACATCTCATCCAAAAAACCCTGAGTATTCTTCTCTACCTTAACACCAGTAAAGGTCGAAGGGTTCAACTTCATGAATTGGCAATCTTTCTGACCTCTGAAGATGGAGTAATAGAAATACCACACACAAAATAAGAAGCTACCAATTTTGCCAATATATGAATAAATTGATAAAACTCAGCATTCAGCACATCACCCCGAGGAGCTCAAGGAGGACTAGAGTGAACCAGTGAAACTCTAACACAATTTGTAACTAGATGCCTAGACTAGGTTAAAACCCCATAAGTAGAATAAAAAACATCAATTTGTACTCAGTTAGGAAAGAGGAGTTTTCTTTAGCTTTAGATCATTGAGAAGGTATGATTTGAAAAGCGAACAAATGGGTATTAAAGAATATTTTAGGACCTTAAATGTTTTAGCTCAAAAATAGAATACAAAAAAGAGAAAAATTCCTAAATGCCTTGTAGCCTCTCCCTTATAAGTGTGGCATGCTACACTCTCTTAAAAGAGACTCTACTTGACATTACTTTGTGCACTCCCAAGGGACCATCAACCTAGGGGCTCTGATACCAATCTCACACGACCAAAACTAGGGCCTAGTTGTGTTGGACTCTTCAGGTATGACTGGGATCAGAGACCACCCCTAAAACCTAACCATAACCGCCTTGCACCCTATATCAAATCTATTCAGAACATATGACATGACGCAACAATCATAAATCAAATGTATTAGTTGAAGATTATAGACCTATCCAACTAGTGTTAACCCAATATAAATACCAATGCCAAGGATCGCACCAATACCGATACCACCCATGGCCATAGTAGTCATACAAAGCCTCTTACCAAAAATAAAGAAAATTTAATTAGGACATGCCCCCAACCATTGAAAAAACAAAAGTCTAAGAAATAAAAAAAATTATAAGATGCTATCCATAGTATGAAATAGAGTCTTCTTGAGTATGGAAGCTCACCACTTGAATCCGACGCAAAGTTGTCCCCAAATCCAACATCAATAAGCCGGAGGAGTGGTATGGCATGTTCCTGCATTACGTAGGGATACAACACCCAAAGATGGGTTAGCAGGTGAATACTAGCATGTACTCAAGAGTAAGGGTTATTCAAAACCAAAGTAAATAACCATACGCAACAACACAGATATATACCATACCGGGAGAGGAAACCAAGTTTAGTATACATTTAAAACCTTTAACTTGGGCTGTGTATCTTAACCACCCTAAAACCACCCATGGTCTATATGTGTCAAGTGTTACCCCATGATCGGGCCCAAGTGCACACAACCTCGTGAACCAGAGATATCATATAGGCTGGTGATTCCGTGTACCCTTTACCCTCCATGATACATATATATAAGTATAAACTTAGGGTATTCCCGTGTACCGCATAAGTATATGGTTACCATGAAAAACCCTTAAGTCAACAAACATGAGTTTCTAGTGTCCGTACATCGGACTCATATCTTTATGGTTAGATATCACAATATTTCATTACCAAGGAATTATGAAGCGATATCATCACATCGACTATATCTTACAGATAATGTCATTAGCCAATACTTAGGAAATTCCCATGTACCCTATAGGATTTCCAATGAAACAAAACCATGGCCACCAAGGAATTTCTGAATAATTTAATTCAATAAAACCATTTAAGGTTCCATTACCATATTATGCAATGCAAGGTTTCCATTAAAAGTCAAACAATGTGACAAAACATTCTCTTTTATATTTTAACAAATATGTTGAGGGCATATAGTTTCCAAAACCATAACCAAGAAGCAATTATCCATTCCTATGCAACCACATGTTCAAACCAATATTATAACATGAAAAAAACCTTAAATAAAATAAGGTAAAACGTTATCCAACCATTAATAACAAAAGACCCCAACACATATTTCAAAACCAACACAATCCCATAATTATACATGAAAACCATTAATTAAAACATGGTTTTATCATGAACTAACAATGAGGGAGGAGTAACATGCCATAGACACCAAAGTAGACAAAAAGAAACCACCCTTGATAACCTTAATTGACCACCTTTAGGAAACACGGGCCTCTTTTTAAACCAGGAGCTTGAGAGAGATTTAAGAGTGTTTTGAGAGTATTTAATGGTGAATAATAGGTTAATAAATCCTCCAAAGGTGTTTTATGTCATGGGATTCAAAGGTTTTATTAGGAGAAATGAGCAAAATACCCCTAACTTAAATTGTAAAAATTTTACAGGTGGGTATGGTTTGGACCCTAACCCTCACTCGTACCCTTATCATTCGAATGGTACCATACACTCATACCCAAGAAATAAAGTTGGACTCCATATTTTATCCTAAATACAACTCCCTTCAAAAAATAATACCATCACCATACGACAAGTACCCACCAAGTCCTACCCTAAGAAGAATGTCAAAACATAGACACTGAATAATATATTTAGGTCGATGAAGTGGCTTTGATTGGCCAGATTCTCTTCTTGAAGATATGGGAAAAGTTCAACTATTTTGTGACAGATTGAAAACTTCTTAGAGCTATAAGAAATCATATGCTAAAGTAAGAAGGTCAGAGTTTAAATTTTAAGTGCCTAATTAGGTTTTCTTGAAGGTGTCCCCTGTGAAGGGAATTATGAGATTAAAAAAGAAAGGAAAGCTAAGTCCCTAATTTATTGGTCCTTATGAGATAGTGGAGTGGGTAGGAGAGGTTGCTTGTGAATTAAATCTTCTATCAGAGTTAGTTGTTGTTCACCCAATGTTTCATGTTTTGGTGTTCAAAAAGTGACTTGGAAATCCATCCTTAGTAGTTCACCTTGAGATTATTAGGGTAAAGGATTACCTGACGTATGAGGAGATTACTATGGAGTTACTTGATAGGTAGGTTTGAAGGATATGAAATAATGAGGTAGTGCATATTGAGGTTATTTGGAGAGACTAGTTAGTTGAAGAGGCCACTTAGAAAGCTGAAACAGACATGATGACAAAGTATCCTCATCTTTTTTTCTCAAATTCAAATCCTACCTAAGGTAATGTCTTATTTCAAGCAAGTCCTTTCTCTTAGTATTTGTTTAAGTTCTCATGTATTATTTCTTATATTATAAGAAACTAAGCCCTTATTGTAGTAGCTTTCATGATTATAAATTTAGTGTTAAGATGTTGATTTTTTCCTATATCCCAAGTCATGAATGCATTACATTCAAGGACGAATGTTTCCTAGGGGGAGATATTATAATACCCCATGCCTGAAAGCTTTTGTACATTATATGACTCTTTTTATTGAGTCATGTATAAATCATACGAGTAGTATTTAGTGATTCATACCCATGTGAGTGTGGGGTGAGCAGGATTCTATTCAAGTTATAAGTTGAACCTAGAAGTCATCAAGAATCATACGATTAGTATGATGTAAAGTTGTGAGTTCAGCAGTGTAAGCTCCCTAATATTCTATCTAAGGTGTGAGTGGGGTATATAAGTTGTATAGCGATGTTACTAGTTGTAGGTGTAGACTCGTATGTTAATTAGTATGTGCTCTCTTAGATTCTTTCAAGCTTATGAGTTAGGAGGTATAGTCGTACCTCACCTTATGAGTAGTATGGTTAAGTCATATAGAATGATGACCAAATTCTATAAAGTTTGCTTAAAGTGCTTTTTATTCTATTCCCTTCTTATAACCCCCAACCAACGAACTTTAACCCTTCAACAGGTGTTATTTTTCTCCATTCCCAAATCAACAAACAACACTTTCCTTCTATCAAATTTAAGAACATCAACATTAGGGTTCCTCACACAAATTCATCTTTCAAGTCCCAAGGATCAAGCAAGGACATAATCTTATGAACTATTTGGCTACTGAGTATACGTCAGGAGTGAGTAAGGCCTCGGCTACTTTATCTTCTACTCCTAAACCAAAGGGTGTTGCTTTTGCATCTATTTCTAATTTTGGACCGGCACTGGTCAAGATAGGTTATATGGTCTTGCTACTCAGAAGGAATTTAAGGCATCACCATACATCCTTATAGGTATGTTACAACTCTTTTCTCGTGATGTGTATTATTTGATTGATCTAGGTTCCACTCTCTCTTACATGACCTTATTTGTTGTTGTGTATTTTGGTTTATATTCTTGGGTTATTTCAAACCCTTTTTCTATTTCTACCCTAGTAGGTGACTCTGTATTTTCTAAATGAGTCAATAAGGGGTGTGTGGTATCTGTTGTAGTAGGCAGACTTTAGTGGATTTATTTGAACTTGATATGGTATTTTTTCATGTTATGCTGAGTATGGATTGGTTACACTCTTGTTACACATCCTTAGATTGGTAAACTCCTAAGGATGTCTTTATGTTTCTTCGTGAACCTATTATTGAGTGGAAGAATGGTTCCCTAGCTCCTAGGGTATGTTTATTTCCTATTTCAGCATTTGGACATTAATCTCCAAAGGGTGTCTCTATCATCTAGTTTCGGTTAAGATTCTAAGTTGGAAGGTCCTTCCTTACATTTGATTTTAATAGTAAATGAGTTTCCTGAGGTATTATAGGATGATCTTCCTAGTGCTCCTCTGTATAGGGAGATTCAGTTGGTATTGATATGGTTTTGAACACTCATCCAATATCTATTCCTCTATATAGAATAGCTTCGACTGAGCTGAGGGAACTCAAGAAAAAACTTAAGGATCTTTTGGATAAGGGTTTCATCCATCCTAATGTATTCTCTCTAGCTGTACCGATGTTATAAATATGAAAGAAGGATGGTTCCCTTAGGATGTGCATTGACTATCAATAATTAAGGAAGGTAACAGTTAAGAACAAGTATCCTCTCCCATGGATAGATGACTTGTTTGGTTAGTTGTAAGGTGCAAAATTCTTTTCTAAGATAGATATTCAGTCTGGGTATCATCAGCTTAAGATTAGGGAGGATGATATCCCTAAGATGGATTCTTTAACCCGATATAGGCACTTTGAGTACCTGGTTATATCATTCATTTTGACTAATGCCCATCGGCATTTATAGATTTGGTGAATAGGTCTTCAAGCAGCTTTTGGATCTGTTTGTCAATGTGTTCATTGATGACATTCTGGTTTATTCTAAGATTTAGGTGGATCATACTAATCACCTCCGTGTGGTGTTTCAGACGTTAAAAGAGTAGTAGTTTTATGCCAAATTCTCCAAGTGTGAGTTTTGGCTTAACACTGTAACTTTGGTTTGTCATATTATTTCTAGTTAGGGGATTACGGTGGATCTACAAAAAGTGGTTTTGATTATAAGATGGCCTAGACCCATGACTCTAATAAACATTCAGTGATTCTCTTGTTTGGCTGGGTATTACATGTAGTTCCTAAAAATTTTCTCAATGATAGCTTCCTCAGTGACTAAGTTGACTCAGAACAAGATAAATTTTTCTTCTCCGAATGCTTATAAGGGGAGTTTTATGAAGTTGAAGAACAAGCTAACTTCAGCTCCGATTTTGACATTGCCTAAAGGTAATGAAGGGTTTGTGGTTTATTATAATGCATCTTGGGTGGGACTTAGTTGTATTTTGATACAGCACAGGAAGGTGATTGCCTATGCTTCCAGGCAATTGAAGGTACATGATAATAATTATCCTACTCATGATTTAGAGCTTTAATCATTGGTATTTCCTTGGAAAATATAGCATCATTATTTATATGGAGTACATGTGGACATCTTTTCTTATCAAAAGAGTCTACAGTATGTGTTCATTCAAAGGAAGCTAAATCTCAAGCAGAGGAGATGGTTAGAGCTTCTCAAGGACTATGATATGAGTCTTCACTACAACCCAAGTAAGGCTAACGTGGTTGTTGATGCTCTTAGCCGGTTTTTCGTGGGAAGCTTTGCTTATTTTGTTAAAGAGAATTAGGATCGGTGAAGGATATTCACCAGTGGACTAATCTTGGAGTTTGTCTCTTAGACTCCAATGATGGTGGTGTGATGGTACGTAAAGTGATTCGATCATCTCTTAGTGCAGAGATCAAGGAGAAGCAAATTTTAGATCCTATATTATTAAAAATCAAGGGTGATATAGGTAGGAGAAAGGTAATGGTGTTTGAGATCAGTGGTGATAGTACTTTACGGTACCAAGAGAGGTTATATGTTTCTAACATCGATGGTTTAGGGAAAAGTATTTTTGACTAGGAGCATGAATCACACTATGTGGTTCATCCTAGTTTGACAAAAATATATCATGATCTCAAGGAGATGTATTAGTAGAATGGTATGAAGAGGGATGCAGCCGACATTGGGGCTAAGTACATGGTCTGCCAATAAGTCAAAGTTTAGCACATAAAGCCTGGAGGGTTGTATCAGGAAATTAAGTGTCCTAAATGTAAATGGGAGGTAATCAGTATAGGCTTCATTTTTTGTCTTCCTTAGTCTCAAAACTAGTTTGATTCAATTTAGGTCATCATGGATAAGATGATAAAGTCCGCTTACTTCTTGCTAGTGCAGATAAATTTTTTGCCAGAGGACTATACGTTGTTATATCCTTAGGAGATTATAAAGCTTCATTAGGTAGCTGTTTTGATTATATATTACTGTGGCACATTGTATTCATCTCACTTCTGGCGGGTTTTTCAGAAGGTGTAGGGTATTAAGATTAGTTTGAGTACTACTTTTTATCTGTAGATGGATGGACAAGAATAGAGGACTATTCAGACATTGGAGGACATGCTACGTGCTTGTTTGATTGATTATGGTTGAAATTGGGTTAGGCATCTACATTTGGTAGAGTTTTCTTACAATAATAACTATCATTCCAGCATTGAGATGGTCCCTTTTGAGGTATTGTATTGTAGGAGATGTAGATCTCCTATTTGGTAGTTTACTCTTGATGAGGTAGGTATGTTCAGTCCAGATTCTATTTATCAGGTTATGGAAATGGTAAAGGTGATTTAGGATAGGCTTAAGGCTACCCAACATCACTAAAAGTCTTATGCAGATGCAAGATATTAAGACTTGGAGTTTCATATTTGGGATAAGGTGTTCCTGAAGGTATCTCCCATGAAGGGAGTGATGCAATTTGGTTAAAGAAGAAGCAATTTAGGAGTGATGCAAGACATTGAGACTTGGAGTTTGATATTAGGGATAAGGTTCCTATATGGTTTTGAAGAGGGTTGGTAATGTGGCACATAAATTGGTGTTGTCTTTTAGTTTGAGATCCATTCATCCGGTATTTCATGCCTCAATGTTGAGAAAGTGACTTGGTGACCCTTCTTTGGTGGTTGTTTTAGAAGGATTGGTTAGCTTAGATTCTCTACCTTATGAAGTGGTCCTGATTGAGAAATTAGATCGGCAGGTTTATTAGTTACAGACCAATAATAGGGCCTCGATAAAAGTTTTATGGTGGAACCATAGGATGGAAGAGGCTATATGGGAAGCGGAAGTGGACATGAAGTTCAAATATTTGTATTTTTTTATCTGGATATTCATGCATAAGGTATGTGTTCTTGATCGCATCATTATTTTATAACTTAGTTAAAAATTGGATTGATATTTGATATTTCAATTGAATCGTTCTTGTGTTTGACCTGCCTTGTCCGTCATTCCAGGATGAATGAACCTAGTGGGGGAGACTAAAACACTGGGTTTTGGCCCTTTAGAAATTTCCTGTATTTCTAGTTTTTGGCCATGATATGTCTAAGGGGTACGGTTCGTATGCTGGGGTATGGTTGGCAAGACTTGGTCGTACACTAACTAGTGTTGGTTGATGGGTTGGATTGTGTTCTAGAAAAGGTATGACTTAACTTAATCCGAGACTTAGTTACATAACATAGATCTAAGTACGAGTGACTCGCCATGAGGTGTAAGATAGGGTACAAGCTGTACCATTGACTCGTATGCTAAACAATGTTAAAATTTCCTTTGGTTCTATTTTGGTAGTGATACGACTTTGGGGTATTAATAATATGGTTTGGGTATGGCATGGTTTAAGTAAGTCGTATGTTCGACATTGTTGGGTCCAAGAGGGAGGCCTAGGGTACGAGTGGTAGGTACCACTCGTATTGGTGGATACGACCTGTATGGGATGGTCGTAACCTATGAAGGGGATTTTGTATAGTTTAAGTGAGCGTAATCTGGACATTTCCCCACTTAGATACTTAAGACCACACGATTGTTAACAAACTTGGGAGGTTATTTACCATATTATTCTAATCTTAACCACTTAGAAACACTCTCTAATTTTCTATAAGGCTCTTGGGTAAAAGAAGGATAGGGTTTCATCTAGAGGAGCAATTTGGGTCTTGTTTAGGTGATTTCAGTCCATCTTCTTCATAATGTATGGCATGTACTCCTTCCTCATTGGTAGTTCCAACTAAAGGCATAATTTAAACAATGTTTTCATGGCATAATTATTGTATTGTTTTAGGGTTTTCAAATATATGTTGGGGTTTTCATATTAAATGTTTGGTTATGGTTTTCCATGTTAATTATATTTGTACATGCTTTAATGGTGATTTGGACAATTGGTAGCATGGGAAAGGTATTAGAAATTTTAATTGGTTTTAGAAACACTATCCCCCAACACGTTTGATAAAATGCCTTTGATAATGTTTTTAATGTAATATAGAACTTTTAATGGAACTATTACATGGTATGGAGTGGTAGTAGATCCCTAAATGGCATAAAAGGTTTGAACATTTTGGAATGGTAAGGTATGGTGGTAATGGTTTTAGATAATTAAACATCCTTGTTGGGTACAAAGGAATCCACCAAGTAAACAGGTTAATGAACACTTGTGGGGTACATAAGAGTCCCCCAAGAAGACTTAATAATGGAACACTTGTGGAGTAGATAAGGTTCCCCTAGTTAAATTGATAATGTAATCTATGGGTACATAGTAATCCCTTCATATAAAAAGGTTATCTAAAGATATTGCTTGCTAACCATAGTCGGTATGAAGATATCATTACTTATAGCCATGGTTAATGATAATGGATTAATGGTTTAATTGGATAGTAAAGGTTTTAATTAGGCAATAATGGGGGGTGTGATAGCTAACCGTAAAGGTGTGAGTCCAAGGGATGGACACTGGAAACTCATGTTTTCCGACATGAAGGTTGTTCAAAGAAAACATATATGATATAATGAGGTACATGGGAACCCTCTAAGTACACTGTAAATATGTATCAAAGAGAGCAAAGGGTACTCGAGAATCTCCTACTTTTATGTTATCTCCAGTTAATGCAACTACATGCATTCGGGCCCGTTCAGGGGGTTACGCTTATCACATATAGCCCGTGGGTGGTTCTTGGATGGTTAAACTTTACATGCCCAAGTTAATGGTCTTAAATGCATTCTAAAACTGGTTCCCTTTTCTAGTATGGATATATATACATATAGGTATGGTTTTTATGCATATAGTTGGTTTGACTGGATGGCATTATTTTATCCTTATCTTGACTTTATGCTAGCATTCACCAGCAATCATATCTTTAGGAAGTTGTATTCCCACGTGATGTAGGAACTGGACATTCTACTCTTTGTGCTTAGTGATTAGATTCGGGATTAGCTACTAGATTGAAGTGATGAGCATCAATATTCTATAAGGCTCCAGTACATATCATGGATTTCTTTACATACTTTATATTTCTTATGGATACTGGTTTTAGCTATGGTTGGGGGCATGTACAAATTTGATATTGGTTTTCTTTTGGTTAGAGGCTTGTAAGACTACTATGGATTTGAATGGGCAGGATCGGTATTGGTGTCAGCCATTGTATTGGAATTGGTATTAGGGCTGATACTGTTGAACTGGATTTATGATTGTTCCATCCTCTTAAATTATGTTATGGACAGGAACTTCGTTATTTTTTTATTTTTGGCTAATGGTTTTGCTTCAGTATTTGGTTATTGGTTGGGTTTTAGACGGTTAGACTCATTTGGCTAGGTCATTGTCATAGACCTATCCTAAAGTCTGGATTTGTGAAACTACACAATATTTTTATATGTTCGGTATTCATCTGACTCAGGCTATGCATTTGGATGGTTAGGTTGGACAATGGGGGTGATCCCTAGTCTGGGTTGGACTTGGCATGCCCATTATGACAAGGCCCCAAGTCGGGTTGTGTCATTCCCTCCCAACTTTCCTATTGAAGGCAAGGTGGGAATCATGGTTGGACTGATTAAGTAAGGTACATAAATGAGGATGTTTTGGCCAGAATCTTAATGAAAGTAGAAGGGTCCGACAAAATGGTAAGGGAAATAAGAAATGATATCTGTAGATTAAACTAAAAGGTGACTTACCATTTTACTTCCTTCAAGAAATTGGAGGCATGGGGGACTAAATAACGACATAACTCAATGTTCGACAAAAGAAAGGGAAACAAATATATATATTTATATATATAGAGAGAGAGAGAGAAAAGTGGTGGTCAACACAAATACTAATGCTCACATTGAGGCTATGCTCACTACGAGTGCCCGATCTCTTGGTGAAGCTCCAAGGATATGATAAGTGATGGGCAAGCAAAAGTGACAAGAAAGCAATTAGACAATTCAAATGATGAGGATACCAATCCCAATGATGAAATTGATAGACCATCAAAGATTGTAGAAGAGAATTGTTTTAGAGAAGAGCCTCCTAGAATGGTTAAGAGGAATGATCAAAAAGTGAATGAACGTAAAATAACCCTTTCCACCAATTAAAATTTCTCCCCCATTCCTACAAAGGCTCAAGAAGAAAGATGATAACGGCAAGTTCAACAAGTTTATTGAGAAACTTAGCAATCTATCCATTAATTTGCTTTTGCTAGAAGCTTTGTAAGAAATGTCAGGATATGCAAAATTCATGAAAGACTTAATCTCAAAAAAGCAAGTTATGGAGTGCGAAATCATAGAGGTGACTCATAATTGTAGTTCTATAATGTCACACATAATTACATTGAAGAATAAAGACCCGAGTGCATTCACTATCATGTGCACCATCGGGATGTTCAAATTCTCTAAAGCATTGTGTGACCTTGGGGCAAGTATCAACTTAATGTCATTTGTCGTGTTTCACAAGTTGGCCTTATGTACCCCTGATCCTACAACCATGAAGTTATTGATGTTCGGTCGCTCAATTAATAAACCTATTAGAGTATTATATGATGTGTTGTTGAAAGTTGATGGGTTTATCTTTTCGGCTGACTTTCTTTCTCTTAATTTTATGGTTGATCATAAAGTTCCTATCATTCTTGGTAAACTTTTTCTAGCCACTAGAAAGTCATTAGTCGATGTAGAGCATGGCGTGATGAAATTTTAGGTAAATAACGAGGAGGTTACTTTAAATGTGTGCAAGGACATAAAGTAACCTATGGATTTACAAGTGATCTCAGTGATTGATGTCATTGATGATGAAGTGATGAACACAATTGATGTGGATCTTTTGGATGAACCTTTAGTACGTGTATTATTGAACTTTGGTAGTGAAGAAATTTAAAGGTATGATAAGGTAGTTTCTAGGATCATATGCCAAGAACTAACCAAATAGGATCTTGAATTGAATAATTGTGAAAGTCCACCCTCCAAGCCATCTGTCATTGAACCACCTCAACTTTAGTTAATCTCGTTAGCTTCTTACCTCTGGTATGTATTCTTGGAAAATCACAACTCATTGTCGATTATCTATGTAAGTGATTTAAAAACCCTTGGTTTTAACCTTTGGAAAATTTATTAGTATTTGGCTTCTAGACATCATACAATTTAGGGTAATAATTGTATGATAGGGTACGAGTCTGGTGATCCAGTTGTATGTTGTTAAATATTAGGTGGTGTTAGGTGGTTGAGTTTCTTGAATGGGTTCGACTAGGTGGGTATGAGTCGTATGGTTTGTGACAGATCATTGGTTTGGGTTTTTCTTTGGTTAATCCAATGCTTAGTAACTTAACTTAGGTTTGAGTATGAGTATCTCACTATGAGATGTGAGATAGGGTATCAGTGGTATGGCCCAACTCGTATTTTGGGTAACGTTCAAATCCTTATAATACTGCCTAGGTTACTATTACATGATACTAATCTTTTTGTTGGGTAAGATTTGTCTTAGTTTGTTGTATTTCATTCAGTGTTTGTGTCCAAGGGATGCCTAGTGTACAAGTTGTGGGACCCACTCGTACGATAGAGTATAGTGGTATGGTGGAGTCGTACCCTCCTACAAAAATTTTATCAATTTTAGTAGGGGGTAATCTGGACATTTCCCCTCTTAACCTCTTAAGGCCCAATGACTTATATCACACTTGGAATGTCATTTAACCTGTTTGCAATCACTCAAACTCTCTTTAAACACTATTAAATTCTCTCAAGAATCTTGGGTCAAAGAAGGATAGGGTTTCATTAATAGGATCAATTTGGGTCTTGCGAGGGTGATTTCTCTCGCTTATCTCCATAATCTATGGCATGTTATTCCTCCTTCATTGTTAGATCCAACTAAAGGCATGTTTTATGAATTATTTTCATGGCATAATTGTTGTATGGTTTTGGGTTTTCAAATATATATGCAGGTTTTGGTTATGGTTTTCTAATGTCTTTTACTTATGGTTTTCATATTTTTATGGTGGTTCAAACATTTGGTTGCATGGTAATGGTTAATTGGTACATGGTTTTGGCTTTTGAAATACTAGTCCCTAAACATGTTTGATAAAATGCCTATGAGAATGTTTTTGTTTAAATTGTTGGACTTTAATTAAACTATTTCATGTCTTAACTTGGTAATGGAATCCTAAATAGTATAAATGGTTTAAATGGTTTGAATTATTAAATAGTAAGGTCTTGGTGGTTATGGTTAATCTAATTTAAAAACTTATGGGGTACGAGGGAATCCCCCAAGCAAGCTTAATAATGATCACTTGTTCGGTATGTGTTATTCCCCCAAGTAAACTTAATAATGTAATGGGTAAATAGGAATCCAATACTTAAAAATGATTGCTAAGGACATTACTTTCAAGCTATAGATTACGATACCACTACTTATAGCCTTGGTTAATAATACAGGGAATGGTCATTTGATTGTACGGTAATGGCTTTAATTAGGCAATAATGACAGGGTATGATAGCTAACTGTGAATATGTGATTCCAATGGATGGACAAAAGAAACTCATATTTTTTTATATGAGGATTGGTCATGAAGACCATATATGATACTTATGTGGTTCACGGGAATCACATAAGTATACTTGTACATATAGATCATAGAGAGCGAAGGGTACTTGAGAATACCCTACTCCTATGGTATATTTGGTTCATGTGGCTACATATATTGGGGCCTGTTCAGGGGGTTATACTGGACCCATATAGCACGTGGGTGGTTCTAAGATGGTCAAGCTACATATACCTAGGTTAATGGTCTTAATGGCATGCAAAACCCAATTTCCTTTTCCAGCATAGCTATATACATGTATATATAGTTGTGAATGAATATGGCTGGTTTATTTTGTTTTAAAGGTTCGCATTATTTTATCCTTATCCTGAGTGCGTACTAGCATTCAACCTCTAACCCATCTTTGGGATGCTATATTTCCATGTAATACAGTAACAAACCATTGTACTTTTTCTTTTTATAGAGCAGTTGTTTGAATGAAGTGGTGAGCTTCCATACTTTAGAAGGATCAATTTCATATCATAGAAGTCTTTATAGACTTTGGTTATTACATGGACATTGGTTTCGGCTGTGGTTGGGAGCATATCCCAACTAGATACTATTTTTCTTTTGGATAGAGTGGGTTGGTATGGACGGATTCAGTATTGGGTCAGCCTTTGTATTGGCAATGGTATTGGGGTTTACACTGTTTGACTGTATTTATGATTGTTCCATCCTCTTATTTATGGACTCATACTTTGTTACTATTTTGGTTTTAGCATGGTTACTGGTTGGGTATTGAATGGTTGGACTTGAATGGGTTAGTCACTTTTATGGACCTATCCTAGAATCTAGAATGGTATAAAATGTTATCTTGTTATATGTTCAGAATTCATCTGCTATCTTGTTATAAAATTCTCTAATTACTATTTGCTCACCTTTCCAATTATCCATCAATGATCTGAAGCTCACAAAAACTCTTTTGTACCAATTGGGGACAATGTTGATGGGACACGCTCTTCTCAGGTGATTCATACTCGATCTAGGAGTCCATTCCCTTATATTTCTGGAGTTCCTCTGGTTCTTTTTTGTGCTCTTCAGAAAGACATGATGAATATGGAGTTTCATTAGTCAATTCAGGTGATTGGTCAGTTGGTAGCTTCATAAGTTAAGTGTGGTACATCTGGTATTAAATTTTCTGGGTCCACAAGGGTTGGCCAGTTCATGAAGTTGATCCTCAAACTTTGGTTAGTGTTAAGGTGGAAGAGGATCCTCAAGGTTTTTTGGATTAGATTGAATAGACCTTCAAGGTCATCCAAGCTATGAATGTGGAAGGGGTGAATTTTTCTGCCTATTAGCTAAAGGGTGTGGCATACAAATGGTACAAGAAATGAGATCAAGAAAGGGGTGATGTTTAGGAGTTATCTCTGTGGCAAATATTACCTAATGCTTTTTTGGACCACTTCTTTCCTCAGGAGTTCAGGGAAGCAAAGGTAGAGGAATTTGTTAATCTTAAATAGGGGAAGATGTTAGTCAAGGAGTATGACTTGATATTTCACCAGTTGTCTCAATATGCTCAAAGATTATTGTCTGATATGAGGTCCAAGATGAGAAAGTTTCTTTAGGACTGTCTTGTGAGTTGATACTTGAAAGAAAGACTACATTGTTGATCAAAGTCATAGATGTTTTAACTTAGTTTTTCATATTAATAGGTGGAGAAGGAAAAGAAAAAGCAGGTTGAGATAGCGGTAAGGCAGGGTAAGAAGTTCTGGTTCTCTAAGTAGGGTGGTCAATAATAAAGTGGTTGGGATGGTGGTAAGTGGCCAAAGAAGAAGTGGGGGAGTTCAGGTTCCTTCTCCATAGCTAGTGCTCCCTACCTAAAGCAGTCAGGTGATGTGCATCAATAGGGTGGCGATAACTTTAGAGCACGGGATGCCCAATTTCAAACTAGCGGGGCATAGTTGTCTTTTATATGTCCTCTATATAGGTTTTGTCATCTGTTACATTAGCGTTTTTATGATGAGAGGAGGGAAAGTTGCTTTAAATATAGCTAGCTAGGCTATATGCTCAGAAATTGCCCTGTTGGTAAGGTTGCTTCAAGAGCGAACAAGGTTCCGATTGCCTCTTCAACTGCTCCTGCACCAAAGGGTGCTTCTTTTGTATCTATTTCTGTTTTTGGTACCAGCACAAGCCTGAATAGGTTATATGCTCCTGTGTCCTGACAATAGTCTAAGGCATCGCCCGATATTATGATAGGTAAGTTACAACTTTTTTCTCGTAATGTGTATTATTTACTTGATATAGGGTCCACTTTCTCTTATGTGACCCTATTTGTGGCTTTGTATTTTGGTTTTAATTATGTGGTTATCTTAGATCCTTTTTCGGTTTCTACGCCTTTAGGTGACTCTATGGTTGCTAAAAGAGTCTATAGGGGATGTGTGCTTTCTGTTAGTAGTAAGGAGACTTTGGTAAATTTGTTTGAATTAGATATGGAGATTTTAATGTCATTTTGGGGATGGATTGGTTATGCTCGTGCTACACTTCATTAGATTGTCAAAATCATAAGTTTGTCTTTAAATTCACTGGTGAATTGGTTTTTCATTGAGAGGGTGGTTCCCTAGATCTGTAGGAGAAGTTTATATCATATCATAGATCTCGGAGGTTAATCTCTATCATTTGGTCCGGGTTAAGGACTTTAACTTGAAAGATCCTTCAATGCATTCGATTTTATTGGTGTATGTGTTTCCTAAGTTCTTTCTGGATTATTTTCCTGGTGATTCTCCCATTGGGGAGATTGAGTTTGGGATTTATTTGTTCCCGGACACTCATTCGATATCTATTCCTACTTATAAAATGTCTCTAACAAAGTTGAGGGAACTCAAAGAGAAACTTAAGGATATTTTGGATAAGAGTTCCATCCATTCTAGTGTGTCCCCATGGGGTGCACTGGTGTTATTCATGCGTAAGAAGTTTGGTTCCCTTCAGAGGTGTATTGACTATCAACAACTGAATAAGGTGATAGTTAAGAACAAGTATCCTCTTTCAAGGATAGATAACTTGTTTTATCAATTGCGAGGTGCCAAATTCTTTTCTATGATAGATCTTCGATCTAGATATCATAAACTTAAGTTAGGGAGGAGGATGACCTTATAATGGATTTCTGTACTCATTATGGGCACTTTGAATTCTTTGTTATGTGATTTGGTTTCACCAATGCCCCATTGGCATTCATGGATTTAATGAACAAGGTCTTCCATTTATTTTGGTTTCTTTTTGTCATTATGTTTATTGATTACATCCTGGTATATTCCAAGAGTGAGGTGGATCATGCCATTCATCTCCATGTTTTGTTACAGACTCTGAACGAGTAGCAATTGTATGAAAAATTCTTAAAATTTGAATTCTAGTTAAACGTTGTCACTTTTCCTGGCCATATTAATTCTAGTGATGTAATTATGGTGGATACATAGAAGGTTATGGTGGTAAAGAAGTAAACTAGAACCATGAATCCAATCGATATTCGAATCTTCTTGGGTTTGGCTGGGTACTATAGGAGGTTTATGGAATGTTTTTTTATGATAGCTGCCCATTGACTAAGTTGACTATGGAGAAGATAAAGTTTTCTTAATTGGATACTTGGGATGGTAGTTTTGAGAAGCTGAAGGATAATCTCACTTTGGCACTGGTTTTGACTTTTCCAGAAGACAATGAGGGGTTTATGGCGTATTGTAATGCATCCTGGGTGGGACTTAGTTGCACCCTACTGAAGCAGGGTAAGCTGATTTCATGTGCTTCAACTCATGATTTGAATATTTTAGCAGTGGTATTTGTCTTGAAAATCTGGAAGCACTATTTATATGGAGTGCATGTGGACATATTTTCTTATCATAAGATTCTACAGTATATGTTCACTCTGAAAGATCTTAACCTCAGGAAGAGGACATGGCTTGATCTTCTCAAGGATTATGACACGAGTCTTCACTACCATCCAGCTAGGCTAATGTTGTTGTTGGTGCTCGTAGTAGGTTGTCCATGCGGAGTTTAGATCATGTGGATAAGGAGAGGCGAGATTTAGTGAAGGATATTCACTGCTTGGCTAATCTTGGAGTTCTAATTTTGGACTCTGAGAATGGTGCTGTGTTGGTATAAGCAGTGTTTCGATTATCTCTTTGTGTAGCGATCAAGGAGAAGAAAAGTTCGCTACATGTTGGCTCAGGTTCGCTACATGTTGGCTCTTCAAAGTTTATCTTTATTTTCTTGCTTTTTCCCAGTGCGACCTCCCCTCGAAAACTCAATAGGTAGATGGGGGTTCTACGATGCAAAAATGTATCACTTGCATACTACTCTACCCCTATTATCTTTAAAAGTTCAGCAATCAAGGAGTGGTAAAAGAGATTTGTACCTCCTTGGTTTTTGAAATGATCTATTTCATTGACCATTAGTTGACCAACATCAAATGGAATGTCATCTAAAGTATAAGCAACTATACGAGCACGTAATTTAGGGACTGTTTTCATGTGAGTACAAGGAGACACTCGGCTAGAAATATTGCTTTATCTTTTGGTCTAGGAGACTTCCTTTCTGGGACAAAGACGTTGTGCCAACCAATTCCCCGATTTACACCCCTTTTCTTTGAACTCACCCAAGTCTTCTTGCTTGAGCCCATAAAAATCATTGATTTGCTTGTCCCTAACTTTCAAAGGCTTTCCTCGAATCTTTATAGTAACATTGAGTGGGTCCGAGAAATATACCTCACTAATATTAGCGTAAAATTCATGGACCTATTTTTCATTTGCATGGCATGGCTCCAGGCCAAAGCACCTCCACCTGGTGGCTTCAAGTTTGTTGTGAAAGGCCGGTAGTTTCTTTGGAACATTTTTGAAGCATATCCCTCTTTCCAGAAGCAACTTTGTCTTTGGGAGATCATGATATTAGTAAGTGTGCCACTCGGGCGCTATGAACCGAATGTGATCTTAATTATCCATAAAGTTTTCCTAAAATCACTAATCACACATTATGTCATTCGCCGATATTTTAATATGAAAGATGTGCTATATTGATGATTAAAGTTAATCTGACATGGTGCTTGGGGTTATATAGACCAAAATTTGGAAGAACAGGATTTTTGGCATGGCATGAACCTGTCCTGAGTTACCGCGATCGCAAGTCAGGACTGTATTTGTGTTACTATAGTTGCGGTATTTGATTGTGATCATGATACTAAGGCTTTTACGTGCCAGCCCTTCACGTTTGACTTCCTCCCAGTTTCAGACTACTAGCATGCTCTCCAATATGGGTGCAAATGAAGGCCAAGTGAATAGTGTTACAGGAGAGTGAATGCGCCCTTCAACAAGAAAATGTTACTATTAAAAGTTCATTTGAGACATTTATCAAACACTAGGTGTGCACATCTCATTTGTCTACTTTTTTTCACACACTATTGGGTACTCAAGATTTCCCCTCTTGTGTGCAAACATAAATCAAGAAGCCAACACCACAACCATAATAATTATGACCACATGTGAAGCGTAACACTCACAAATTTTAGGCCCTTTCTTAACCATGCACTCAATAGCCTAATTTCAAAATTAAAAGCAAGGTTTCATGTCACCTACTAGATTTGTGATGCAAGAGAGATATGCATGAAGGTTGTTCAAGAGCTTACAAATTGTCCAATAATGTATCTTACATTTGAGAGTATAATCTTGAAAAGGGAGTGTGAGGGAAATAAAGGAGGATAAAGGTTAAATGATAGAAATGACCACGACCGTGGTCAGGGGCCGTGACCGTGGACACACGTGTAGATGCGATCAGGCATGGTGGCCGCGATCGTGGTAATTGAGAGCAGTTTTTACTCACCTATTTTCCCCTGGTAAGTATTTTACCCAATTTTCTTAGAATTTTCTTGCTTGGATTATCAAAGTAAACATTATACTTCACCCTTTTCAGATCTCATACAATGAAATCAAAAGTGCCACAAATGCAAGGTTTATTCAAATGCAAAAGGACTATTTCTACACTATGAAAACATAACCAAAAAGGTACGAGCCACTCTCATGGAATTTGTGTGTTGCCTCCCACCTAGCACCTTGGATATCGTCGTGGCATGACATCATTCTTCTTCCAATCTCACGGCGGGTCCTCAAACCCTCATCTTTTACTATATCATTTTCAGCATCCACCACAGATACTACTCGGAGCTCTATGGTTTTCTTGTTTGACTTGCAAATTTTGAACGATACCTCATCTTCTTGAACTTCAAATTTTATTTCCCTCAACTCTAGATCAATAATGGCTCTCCTAGTGGAAAAGAAAGGACGACTAAGAATTATAGGAACCTCTTGGCCCATCTCACAATCCAATATAATGAAATTTGTCTGGAGAATAAATTTTTCCACCTTTACGAGAACATCAAACAATATACCTACAGGCCTATTTATGGACCGATCAACCATCAAAAGTCGCATCGAGGTTTGTGTATGAGTGTCCAAGCCAAGTTTCTTATAGATGACATACAACATTAGGTTGATGCTTGCACCAAGGTCAAAATTAACTTTTGTAAGCTCGTGAGTCTCAATCGAGTTAGGGATAGTGAAGGCTTCGGGGTCATTGTTCTTTTCGGCAACTTTCCTATCCATCATAGAACTACACCTATGAGTAAATTCGATGGTATTACCCTCAATGAGCTTCTTCGTACACATTGGTTTCTTCATTATCTTTGAGTATCCCAGAATCTCCTGAATCACCTCAAATAGTGGGATATTTATTGAAAGATTGCTAAGTTTTGTCATAAATTTTCTCAATTTGCCACTCCCTTCCTTTTTATACAACCGTTGAGGGAATGGAGAAGGAACATGGATGGTTGGCTTTGCTCTTCCTTGTGGCTTTTAAACTTTGACCACTTTCTCATCTCTTTCATCTATCTCTTTAACATCATTTGTTTCTCTTTTTTGAGGTGTCACCTCCTTTTTCTTGGCCTAGGGCATATTTTCACTCATATTTCCTCTAAGAAAATCTTCAAGAGCTTTCCCACTTATAATGATAATTTCTAGGACTTATCCTTCATTCTTTTGGTTAGCAATTGTGTCACCTGGAAGTCCACCTCTAGCCCTTACATTTAGTTGCATGGAGATTCATATGACTTGGGTTTCTAATTATTTGATGGAGGTGGAGTACGACACCACTATTTAGGAGAGTACAGAGAAGTCACCCTTCAACTCATGGACCATTTTGTCCGTACATTCAAATCTACTCAAGATTCATGCCAAAACATCTTCGCTGTTGAACTTATTGGGGTCAATGACATTTGACTCCTTGGACTTATCCCTATCACGAGGAGCAATGTAACGGTCATAGTCACATTTCCTATCTCTCTAATATTTATCTTGTCCTCAATCCATCCAACCCTGATTCCTACCTTGCTTTTGATAGGCGGGGCGGGAACCCTCCGAGTAGTTTTCCAAGTACTAAATTTCCTCATCCAAATTCTTTTCCTCATCATCGTCTTTATAAGGCTTTGGTGTTATGTCATTTACCACTTTTGCGGGTAATCCCATACATATTTCATTTGAATCAAAAGATGGGTCATCATCTTAGTCATGTTCTCCTCCTTCTCCTCTTCTCATTTTCTTTGTTCATTGGTCACCGCAGAGGTAGTAGAAGGGGTCTTAGTAGCATCGGTATCATGGGTGTACCACCCCCAATTTTTCTTAGAAATCCACAAGATGATGTAATTTTATAATAGATCCACCCGTTGAGTTATCCACAATCATCTTGTTCAATGGGTCAAGAGCTTTATAGAAAATCTCAAGGGGCAACTTACCCGAGACCTCATAATTTAGGCATTGAGCTAGCTTTCCATTAAACCTCTCGCACACTTCATAAAAATGTTTCTTTATTTATTTGCCAAAACTTTTCAATCTCATCCTACTTTTGAAGCATTTTTATGGTAGGAAGTATCTATTAAGGAATATCATGGTAAGCTCATCCCAAGAGGTGATTTAGCAGGGTGGAAGTGAGTAGAGGCTTAAAACCTCGTCTCCTGTTAATGAGAATGGAAAGAGTCAAACCTAGATGAATTCATACGTAATATCCGCTATGCTAAATAGCTCACAAAATTCCACAAAGTTTTTTTAAATGAACATTTTGGCGTTCATATGATTGACCCTCATAGAATCCTTTTTCAGGATTATATGGTAGGAGGTGTAGATGTCCTATTATTTGTTTCGAGCTTGGTAAAACGGATATGTTAGTCCTAAATTTTGTTTATTAGGATATGGAGAAGGTAGAGGTGATACAGTGTAGGCTTAAGGATTCCCCTAAATGTCGAAATTCCTATGCCAATGTAAGTCATGGGGACTTAGAGTTCAAGGTTTGGGATAGGGTATTTCTAAAGGTTTCTTCTATGAAGAGAGTAATTCAATTTAGAAAATAAAGAAAGCTCAACCCCTAGTATGTCTCCTTATGTGGTTTTGAGAAGGGTTAGTAATGTCGCGTACAAATTAGAATTGCCTTACAGGTTGAGCTCCATTCATTTGGTATTCCATGTCTCTTTACTTAGATAGTGTATAGGTGATCTTTCATCAATTTTTTCTTTGGTAGGATTAGGTATCTTAATTTCTATGTCTTATGAAGAGATCCCGATTGAGATCTTGGATCAGTAGGTTCATTGGTTGTGGACCAAGAATGTAGCCTTAGATAAGGATCTATGGTGGAACCACAAGGTAGAAGAATATACTTGGAAAGAAAAAGAGGATATGAAGTCAATGTATCCACATTTGTTTTCTACACTAGATATTCATGCAGAAGGTATGTGTTCTTGATCACATATTTATTTTCTAACTTTGTTAAACGAAGGTTTATATCCTTACATCTTTGTTCTCAAACTTAGTTAAAGATTTGAATGGTTATGTTAGGGTGTAATTCGTGATTTTACTACCTTGTTCAGACAAATGATTCTAGTAGGAAAGACTGAAACACCATGGGTTTTGACCCTTAGAAAATTTCATTATATTTTGGTTCTGGATAGAGATATTGTTCATATGATAGGGTACGGGTCAGGTGACCCAGTCGTATCTTGTCTAGTGTTGGGTAGTGTTGGGTTATTGAGTTTCTGCAATGGGGACGACTAGGTGGATATGATTCGCATAGTTAGTGATGGGTTCTTGGTTAGGGTTTTCCTTAACTTAATCTAAAGCTTAGTAACTTAAATTGGAATTAAGTACGAGTGGCACACTATGAGTGATGAGATAAGGTACAAGTGTTGTAATCCAACTTGAATGTTGGATAGTGTTCAACCCCTTATGATCCAGCCTAGGGTATGATTTCAAGTTACTAATCATGTTGCTGGTTATAGTTTGTCTTAAGATATCGTATACTGCTCAGTGTTGGGGTCCAACGGATGCTTAGGATACAAGTGGTGGGAACCACTCATATGAAAAGGTATAGGTGGTATGGTGGAGTCGTACACACATGAGGGAATTTTTATACAATTTAAGTTGGGGGTAATATGCACATGTTCCCTCTTAACCTCTTAAGGACGAACGACTTGTATCACTCTTGCGACATTATTTAACCTATTTGCGATCACTCACACTCTCTTAAATACTTTCAAATTCTCTCAAGGCTGTTGGGTCAAGGAAGGCTAGAGTTTCATCAATAAGATTAATTTGGGGCTTGCAAAGGTGATTTCTCTCTTTTATCTTCATAATCTAAGGAATGTTCCTCCTCCCCCATTGTTAGATACAACTAACGGCATGTTTTACGAATTTTTTTCATGGTATAATTATTATATGGTTATGGGTTTTCAAAAATATGTAGGGGTTTTGTTTTAATGGTTGGTTATGTTTTTCCCATGTCTTATACTTATGGTTTTCATATAAGTATTTTGGATCAAACATTTTGTTTTATGGGAATGGTTAATTCGTACTTGGTTTTGGCTTTGGAAATACTATGCCCCCAACATCTTTGGTAAAATCCCTATGGGAATATTTTTTGTTAAATTGTTGGACTTTCATTGGACTATTGCATGGTATAACTTTGTAATGGAACCCTAAATGGTTTAAATGGTTTGGAATGGTTAAATATTTAGGTCACAGTGGTTATGTTTGTTCTATTTAAAACTTTATGGGGTACAAGGGAATCCCCTAGAAAGCTTAACAATGTTCATTTGTGTTGTACATATGATAACGCTAAACTCACTCCCATAATTGAGAGGTGAGGCGGTTGCTATCAAGTAACCCAATATAAAATGGGGTCGAATCTCTAGGATTGAATTCTATAATCATCTAACCTATGGGTACTCAAGTTTCTATAAGATTACCAGGAATGCTAATGGAAACAACAAGTATAAGTAAATGGGGGGATTTTTTAAAAAATTCTTCAACAACTTCTGACTAGTACGTGGCGAATGCTATCTTTTGTTTGAATTGAAGATTTAGAGGAATCTTGGAATTATGTCTCCTTAGAGGGATAGTATGTGGTATAATTTTGTTTTATTAAGGGATTTAGTTGTTAATTAATGTATAGGCTAGGTCTAATATCATTGAGGTCAATCTTTCGATAAAACCACAATGATTTGACCGATTGGATCTTTCTAGCACCTGACAGGTGTAGATTTTATGTAAACACCATCCCTATTTCTAAGATGATGCTCTTGACTTGATTTACACTTCCTAAACACTTATTTATAAGATTATAAAGGGTAGTACACTGTAGACTTAGTTGTTCACCATTGCTTGTCCCCCGATAATACTCTTTCGAGGATGTTATGGGTAGCCTAATATTCACCTAAGTCTCTGTTTTGAGGATATCAAAGGGTTTCTAGATCTTGGAGCTTTCACCCATCAAACCCATTTAGGAATTTAGAGTTTCAACCTTTCAAATCCTAACTCATATGCATAAAAAATGGTGTAATCCATACTCAACAACTAAAATCCATGAAAACCCAACAATACCCGTACATAATTACACGCTAATTCAACAGAATCCCAAGATTAAATTACTTAGATATCATAAAGAAAGTAAAGAGAGATTTACCATATTGATCATCCAAATTCATTCTTCAACAAGAAACTAAGAAATTTGAGTCTCTAAACCTGATTACACACATACCCAATTAAGGTTTCAAGCTTAGAAGTTAAAACTATATCATGAAACAAAAAATACCTAAAGAAGAAGGGGTTTTTACTTATATATGATTTGGCATTCATCCATAACATTTTACAATTCTGCCTGTGGGCCAGTACCCGCTGATCTGCAATCGCATGTGTTTGACCGCTACTGTGGCTACACGACCACGATTAGATTTCGTGACCGTGCTTTGCTGACCACCTGGACTAGCGGCGACCGCAGTCCTCAGACGGCGGTCATAGTAATCTAGGATGACTGCTTTAGGTTTCCAAGTGTAATCCTTTTGATTCTATTTGCTATGATTTTTGCTCCATGCCACATATGCTCACCTTCTTTACTTTATATGTGCAAAATGTGGGTGTTAGTGCACTTAAATCCGGATAATGCCTCATTTTCTAATACAACATATTGTAGTGTGTGTGTTAAATTGTTTGAATAAGTGGTAGGATTACCACTCATCAATACCCCCAACTTAGACATTTGTTTTCCCTTAAGCAACACAAACTCTTACCATGAAACCTTTTTCATGTGTTTCCTTATTTATGTTCCCAATGGCGACGAAGATTCCAACTTTGTTGCTACCTCAAAAAGTTTTTCACACATGGATAGAAAAGTATTAAAGTAATACCCCAAGAATTTAAACTAATAGTAGAACCTTGTTTCAAGCTCGTTAGAAATAAAGTTAGTGATTTGGTAGCTACATGATCTATATTGATTATTATTAGGGCAACAAAAGTTTCCTAGCTATTACACGAATCAAAATATTCCTTGCCGATTGAATTCTTGATATGGAAATTGGTATGGTTAACTTCAAACAAGAATATCTCTCATTATAATATGAATTTTTGAGATGATAACCCACCAAAAGATAGATAATCGAGTTAGCTTTCCAACGATACCAACTTTGCCAAAATCCATTATAGGGGAAAAAAGTTATTCCCATTTTACTCCAGTGTATTAGCCTAGAATTTTCATGACGACTTGTCACAAGCCTGACGACTGTTCACGAATGTCGTCAGCTATTTTTTCCAGCAATTTAATAACGTTTTTGCAACGGTATTTAGGTCTTTTTTCTTCACTTTCCATGACTTATAACCCTCAAGGAGCATAATATCTTCCATTCTCTTTAGTTAAACATCTCCAAATTCTCTGCACACCTTCAATCACAAGGTTAGGGTTTCAACATAAAAACCCAATTATCTAGAGATTCAACTATGAGAATTCGATAATTCTTGCATATTTGAATTCCCCATTAAGAGGGCTACTGGGGACACCAAATAGTTCATGAATAACTTTCCATAATTTTTAAAGTCATCCAAAAGCTCAAAGTTTAAGGTATGTGGGTTTTTAACAAGAACACCCTTTCATTCTTGTGCCCAAAATTTTTAGTTTTTCTTAAAGAATTTCGTATTTCAAAAATGAATTCATATTATTTTCCTATATTTCATGTTTATGAGATTATGAAATTGTTCAACTCTTGAATTACATGATTATCTTATTTAATTATGATATAAATTGAGTGTTCATGGTATAAATTCTACACTCCTACATTGATTTCATATTGCCAAGACTTGTAGTTATGAGTTGAGCCTTAGTGTTGAATTATAAGTGTTGATAATGAGTTATTGATGAATTTTAAAGAATTGCAAGAAGTATATTCATATTTCCTTTCTTACGAGATCTTTAAAGCTTTAATGATAATTCTATCAAGATTTCAAGAAAGAAGTGAGTGTTGACCCTAAGTTAAGAAAGAAATCCACATTCTTGATTTTGAGATAAAGGGGATGAATTTTACCTCCCATTGCATATTATTGAACTTTTTTAAGGTGGATTTTCTAAAATTTTGAGCTAAGTAAGTGAGTAGTATTTAGCACCGAGTTGGGCTTGATTCCAAGGTCTCATGCCCCAGAACTACGTGCCCCCATAGGTTTCTGATATACCCCAATTGGGTTAAGATAGTGATCACTAAATTTAAGGTTCTATCTGATGTCAAGGATAGAACAGCTCTCCCCAACGTGGGTAAGACATTGGACTCCATGTAGCTAACATGGTTTATGTCGGTTAGAATAAACTCCCAAAGTAGTCCCCAACTCTATCTAAGATACAAGTATATGTATTTTGAAAGTTATGAGTCCAAGATTTCTAAGACTCTCAAGTGTCAAAATCTTTAAGTTTCCAAAGAAGTTCTTAGTTTTCATGAGATTAAAGTGTATGCTGTAAAAGATGTTGTTTTAAGACTTTATCTATCTTAAAATCTTGAGAATAAAGAAAGAATGAAGATTTAGAATAAAGTGCAATGACTCACGTGATTTCCAATACCTATTTTCTTATTCATGATTATGATGGTTTTAATTCAAGCTATGTGAGTCATCTATACTAACATGCATGTTTTCTATAAGGATTAATGATATTGATTATTTAATTGCATACACCCCCATATAATCAGTACATTGCCAAAGTGTTGATCCACATATACGTCTATGTGCTACATTTTCTAATAATGTAGGTACAAAACTTAGTATACACATTTAGATTCAGTCAGCTCGCAGCTTCCAGTCAGCAGGTGATAAATCCTTTTGATTCAAGGGTTTGAGTTAGATAGATAGTTTGAGCAGTTTTTTATTTTCCTATTTTGTCTTATTGAGTTGGGATAGTTGGGAGTCATTATCCGGCTATCTAAAGTCAGTACTAGTAGAGGCTTTGTAGACAGTCAATAGAGTTAATGTATTCAGTTTTAGTTTTATTTTCATAAAAGTAGAGTTGTAATGTTGTAAAGTTCAGATTAGTATTGATAAAGTTTAGAAATGTTTTATGTTCTCGCTGATTTTATACAGATTTAAGCATTTTATTCAGTTGCTTATGAGTTATGCCAGTAGAAAGGTTAGGTTGGGGTCACTTGTGACCCTAAGAACCGTGTGACGGCTCGGGACCCAATTTTGGGGCGTTATAATTAATAGTGCCCCTCATCATAAAATGGTGTGGTAAATGATATAATGGATCTTGGGGAGCGACTATGTTACAATTTATAACACTCCATAAGCGGCTCACAAGTAAACTTCAATTATGTTATACATCGACTCATCTCACTGTGCGAAAGATGACAAAATCACCCACCTTAACTAAATCACATGCCCCCTCACAAGAAAGGAAGGTTCACACTCTTGTTACCACTTATCCAATAAGTAAACTTAAGTACAATCACTCACTCTCTAAAGAAACATTCCATGCTAAAGTACCATGCGATAGGCTTGCCCCTATTTTCAATCATTGCTAAAATGGCCACACTTTGTTGGACATCACAAAGGGCCTTTTTAGCTTGTAATGTAGGTTTAGGTTAGGGTAGAATAACAATTTTGGAAAATAAGGTCATGCACTCCTTGAACTTCTACATCAAATTCTCTATCATTTTTTGCTTATTGGGCTACTTCTTTCTCACTTTACTACTTCGCCTACCTTTTTTTTTCTTGGCTTTCCCACTTTTCTCTTTATTTTTTTCTTCTACAACCCCCCAGTTTTTATATGCACATCGATAAATCCTTCCTTTCCTTTGTGGGATTATTTATTTATTCAAATCCAAATAGCTTCATTTTCTCAAGATTGTAGGGACCTCCTTAAGACTTAGTGGACCAACTATACTTCTTTCTCTTTCCACCGCCCCCAACTTAGGCTTTTAGCCTCAGTTTGTATTCAAAAGTTCAAGGAGAATGGGGTTCAAGAGCGGATGAATAGGAGGATCATGGCTTGTAATGTTTTTATTCCAAAGAAAGGTCCAAAGGCTTGGAGAGGGTGACTAGGGGTAACTCTTATGTATTCGTAGGATTTTGAGGCTAAAGTGGACATCAAAAATCACAAGATGGCCTATGATATTCTTACCAACCAAGCACAGTCAAAAATTAGATTTGAATTGTTCTCCTTGATAGATACATGGGTGGAGTATCCCCTACTTTTCCATAATCAACTTTCGGAGTCAAAGAAAGAGAGAATTTTCTCACAAAGTTGTTCACATCCATGCCTTTGACTTTTTGCAAAATGAAAAAAAATATCAGACACAGGGGGTTGTTTGATTTTGTACCTAAAACATGCATAATTTGGTAGTCATGGCAACAACCCAAACTATCATCTTACATTGCAAAATATAGTACAGGAGAACTTCCACATAGTTACTAAGATTTCACCAATGGGTGTGAATATGAATCCCAATCATTTATTTCATAGGTACTCAGACTTCCCTTGCATCTATGGTTAGAAACTAAAACCACAAATCAACAAAACAAGAACTAAATAACTACTCCATGAAAGTTTGGGCACCATCAGAGTGCCCGAATATTATAATCAATAAAAAATAAGAATTATTCAAAAGAGCATAAAAGTATGTAGAATATCAATAATACATGCACAAATCAAATAAATAAGGAGATACCCTCAACTAAATAGGTAACAGTGTCCCCACTGCAGAGATAAGTAAGGATAAAAAAGATAAGGGTGCTCCCTGAGTCTGCATCAAGGGCTGATATCACTCTTTGACCCTGAATAATCACTATTCTTCTCAAGATCCAACCTCTCAGCTGAGGCCTCTTCATCACTATCCACCCAAAAAGTAGGAATCTTACTTCGTGGTTTCATGACCTTCCATAGACCGTTCACCCCTTTCCACATCTTGGTAAAGAATTAGACCCTCTTTTTTTCCCTAGTGATCATATTTTCATGTGCGCTCCGAAGGTCCTGGTGTGAGTGATATGCCCAAATTACAACTCTCTTCAAGAGCGTAAGTGGTCGTTGTCAAATATATATCCCAACTAGGTTGGGTGTTGAATCCCACAGGGAATACTGTGTTAATTAAGTTGTATACAGATTAGTTGACTTTTGATCATTTGTTTCTATAAAATAAATAGGGGGGATTCGATTCAGTTCACAAATTAATGGTTTTAGTTTAACAAGATGAGATATGTGTAGTAGTATTCAAATTCAGAGAAATAGCAAGCTAGGGTTATGTCCACATTGTAGTTTTCAATACTTTCTAACTATGGGCTTTTTGAATTCATACATGTATCATGTTTACAAAGAAACATATTGTATTTAATAACATAATCCCTGTGTTTCTCAACCATCAAGGACTAGTTCACTTTAGTTCTCTCGTATAATAAATGTTTACAAAAACAATACAAAATTTCCAAGCAGTTAATCCTATTAAGGAATTAACATATGAAATAGGGGTTGGAAATCCTATTTTCTTTTCACTACTCACTTTTCCAAACTCCAAAGTTTCTATCGAACAAGTTGAGTTTTAAGGCACAATCTTTATGTTTGCAACCATGAGAATTCAAGCTAAACGAAGAGAGTATGATATAAGCAGATCAATACATAATGAATTCAAAAACCCAAAGTAATAGATTGTATGATACAAGGCTTCCATAACCCTAACTAATAAACTTAGCTACTGGCGAGTAAAACGGAAATCACAATAGACATATTCATCATACCAAAAAATAAACACAATTTTGGTGGAGAAGATAAAGTTGCGTGTTTTCCCCCTCTATGCTAAGCCACCACTCTCTAACTCAAAAAGATATAGAATAATGAATAATGATAAATTTTCAGCATCAAATCTTTTTAATAATCTTTTCTCTCCTAATTGTCTTCTAAGTCCCTAAACTTATTATAAATGACAAATTAGTCTTGGACATAGTTTCTAGGCGCCACATTTGGTCCAACAAGCTACTTTTCTCTTGTGTGATTTGTCATCCGCAATCCATAGTCGCATTATATCTCCATCTACCTCATTAATACCTGAAATCATACTAATCAGATTGGTTAGCTCAATTACATGGAAATAGAGTAAAAACATAAGAAACTAGGCACTTTGTTCTCCAAACTTAGCTAAAATATGGGTAAGTTATGGTGCTTAGGCGTATAAATACACCCAAGATCACCACATCACACTTAAATCATTGTTCTTCCTCGAACAAATTATCCATTTATACATACTACACAAGTCTTAACACCCACGAAAGAAGAACAATTTGCTCAAATAGGCTGACACAACAATTACGAAGAAGAACTAGATTCATGAATCATTACTAGAGACAACCTACCCTCAAGAATCGACTCATTAAGTTGGTAAATTCATGCATACCATTTAAGAAAATAAATCATATAAATTACCCAACCTTCATCAACCATGTGCCCTCACAACAAGAAAGTTACCCATAATCACTCACAATCATGCAATTTCTACCAAAATGGGTACAATAATCAAGTTGCACTCATTCTCACAAAGAATTTTCAAATTATAATTAATGAACATATGCTTCCCCTTAGTGTAATGCTCCAATAATATCAGAATGCTAAGATTAGGATCAAATAGGTCTCTTACGGGTTGTAATGCAGGCTAAAGGCTTGGTAGGAATTATTTTGGCCAGAAATAGTGACTATCTTCCCTAATCACTTTAATACAATACATTATGTAACTAAGACCAATTTCTAACAACCAATTTACACCACTTTCATCTACCCATATCTTCTGTTTTCACTCTATCTCATTAAACTCAATTAATAACACTATGTTGGAAGTATACAACTCTTTCAAATATTTTTTTCTTTTTTTTGCACCCATTTCACATTACTCACCCATATGATAGCCACCCTCAACTTAAGAGATTTGCCTTAGTTGTGGTGCACAATGTCCAAGAATGACCAGGGCCAGAACAGGTTTATTGTAACATGTTCGGGATAAAATTTGGAACTTTTTCAACAATTTTTGCTACTCCCAACCACATCAATTTCACACACCAAGAACTAGCCTTTGGAACATCAATTTTACCATTTTCCTCTTATGGTGAAACTCCTAACTTAAATTTATTTTACCTTAAAGCACTTAGGAGCTTTTGGATCAAATTACGGTCTATTAAAAAATGGGTTAGGCTATATATGAGGCTAACAAAAGAACAAGCAAAAGGATCAATGGGGATAGCTAAGATAATTTGTAAAGGTAGGTCAAAAGATGGCATGAACAATGGTTGTGAAAGAAATGCCTAAATCATCTCCTAATCTCACAATCTTTATTTCGCTTTGCATACACACCAAGAAAGTTCTAGCATCAGTTGTAATAAAGAATATACAACAGTCTTACACACTCATAGCACATGGTCAACTCAATTAGGAGCATTATAGATTCCCAACCCAACAATTAAATGAATTCAAATAAAACCAACATCACAACAAGCGTCACAACTATAGTTTAGATGTTTCAAACGTAATGATCCATCATATACTTATGTTATAATGTCATGTGATCTACATGAAAAGTTACATGCAATTAAATGACTAATTTTCTCTTAATACGGTCATCATTCATCCATCATCGAGAAAAGCACCTAATTATGACTAAATCAAACAAACATCTAACAAGAAACAAAATAAATAAAATAACTAATCCTATCACAGAAGTATACTAAGAAGAAGGACCTATTTTTTTACAAAACTAATAGCAAAGTAACCAGCCACCCCAAAATTAAGCTAAGCATTGTCCCTAATGCAAATAAAAAGATAAACAACCTGGCTAGTAGTACTTCTCATCTACATTAGGAGGCATGCCACTTGCATGGATATCATCATTGGAGCCATTTTCCCTGTATTCATCACATCATCTATGTTAGCCACACATAATAAAACTAACTACAATTAAGATAAAGCTGGTGAAGCCACCACCCTATACTTAATTTGTTAGTATAAACCAATTAAGTGTTATCATTGGGTACTCAGACTTCACCAACATACAATTTGATATGGTGCACCAACATTAGTGACAATACAATTCACTCACTTCAATTCTACCAATTTTACTTCAATGAAACAATTTTTGAACATAGTTATGCCTTAGAGCTTCAACATATCCATATATACAAAACCCCATAACTTTTACATGATTTAACCAACACCATGTTCCATCAAGTAAGTTGTGAAATAATAGGTACACAACTAAACTACATTAGTCATGAACAATTCAATCACATGCAAAAGCTCAAAGTACTACAACAATGGTGTCTACTACAACAATGATGTTTATATTCTCAAGATTCTCAAAACTTCTCTTCGATATAGCCATGGCAAGAATTTAGTCCATAATCCTCAAGAAATCAATTAACAACTACAATATAAAGTCACAATTCTTAAGGATTAAGTAAATAAAAACTTACCTTAAAGATGGAAGTTTGAAGAAATAAAGGGAGAATTGCTGAGATTATGAAGCAAAGCTCAATCTTGAAGGACAAAGAGAATGGTGAGGGATAAATCTTGTATGGCTTGGGGGTGAAATAAGGATGAATTTGATCATTTAGCGTGTGGATTCTAGTTAAAGAATAAAATCTGGGTTGGGTTGATCTTATTCAAAGACGAATATATGTTGAAATTGGAAGGGTGTGCAGTGCACAAGTTATTGCACAAGTTTAAGTGTACGCCGCATTGGTCATCGCACACGTGAAATAGTGATCCTATGTGGTAAGGTGTGCGATGAACATGTTATCGTACAAAGGTAAATATATGGCGCATATGTTATTGCACAAAGGTAAATATATGGCGCATATGTTATCGCACAAGGGTGTGCGGATATGTGTGTAACACACAAGCTATTTCCAATATTAAGGTGTGTGCCACATAAGGTGTCACACAAGTTAAGGTGTGCACCGCACATGGTAACACTTACTTGAGGCAGTGTGCTTAGGCTATGTCATAGGTGATGCCTTTGCCATGGCCTATGGAAACTTGGGCATCGCACACCCTATAGTACACTAAAATATGGACTCTATGCACCCCATTCTTCACATAAATTATTAGCCTGATCCCTATGCTACCACCACAGGCCTCATTGAAAATCATAAAATAATGTCGTACCGCAAAACTTTTTTGGTTGAATTAACATAATTTGGATCACGACTCTAACATGAATCATGACTCAAGCCTTACATATTTGAACACTCCAACTTACCTGTAATGTTCCCATTGCTCCTAAATTTACCACCGTTGACATGGCTCAATTCTAAACCAAATTTTATGCCAATCACCTCCTTAGTACTTCATGCACCTACACTTAATCAAAAACAACTAAACATGATTAGAAGGATGGGTTGCCTCCCACTAAGTGCCTTAGTTTTAGTCGTGGCTCAACTCTTATTTTTGCTTTTTGGTTTAATATGATAAAATGAAAATAAAATCATGGGTTGCCTCCCAGGAAGCACCTGATTTAATGTTGCGGCATGACTCAATTATCTTGACTACTTAGACTTTGTCATGATACATCAATGATACCATTTGTACCTCATCTTCATACAATGCATTAGCAATTGAGAAAACACTTATCTCTTTTTGTTGTTTCATGGATTTACATACTTTAAAACTAACCTCTTTCTCGTTGACCCTAAATTTTAGTTCATTCGACTCCAGGTCAACGAACACTCTCCCAGTTACTAAAAATGGCCTGACCAAAATTATGAGTACTTAAAAGTCCACTTCGTAATCAAGAATTGCAAAGTCGGCAGAAAATATAAAATCAGCCACATTTACAAGTACATCATGTAGAATCCCAACCAGCCTATTCACCGATCTATCCACCATTACAAGTCGTATGTTTGTGGGTGTCTGGTCTCCCAAACCCAATTTATTATAAACAGTTAGTGGTATCAGATTGATGTGATCTCCCAGATCACATAAGGTCGTAGAAAAATCCAGAGACCCAATCGTACAAGGGATGGTGAATCCTCCTGGGTCTGCCTTCTTTTGCACCAGTGACCTTGTAGAAATAACACTACAATAGTGGAGATTATCCACCGGTCCTTAGCTTACCGCTCTTTTCTTCGTCATAAGATCTTTCATAAATTTAGCATATCCTGGTATCTGCTCAAGTGCTTCAACTAAAGGCACGTTCACTATAAATTGCTTCAATATAGCCATGAATTTGTTAAACTTTCCTTCATCTTCATTCTTCTTTAATTGTTATGGAAATGGGGGTGGTGGCCTTGGGATTTCAACTAGAGCAACTTTTACCTCTTTTCTTATGCCTTGATCCACATCACTAACAAGCTTTGCCTTAGGTGGTTGTTCTATTTCTGCACTCTTCTTTTCCAAATCTCGCAACTCCATAGGCACCACTGAAGATTCATCAACTATCTTCCAATCTATTTCAACCACATCAGTATAAGAGGATGCTCCCAATATTTGACTAGATAACATCTTACCACTTCTATTTGTAATAGCCTTACATGATCCATCAGTCCGTAGATTTTAAACTGTATCCATTTATAGAGTCCCATTCTATCTTTTCTTGAATATTGTGGATAATTGGATCATCTGTTGCTCTAGTTGTTTAATAGAAGTTGAGTACAAATTCACTAGTAGACTCATGGATGATATGTCACTCTTTATCATAGTCACTCCAGAATTGGTTGCCTCAACTCCATTTAATAGTTTCTCCATTATGTCCTCCATGGACATTTTTCCTGAACTGGTGGCAGCATTATCACAGCTTCCAGGAGGTACATACATTCCACTCCTGTCACTTTTACTCTTCCAATCTCCTTAATGGTTAAAACCTTGGTTTTCTTGACCATCGATCCAGAAAACCCCTGGTTATGCAAGTAGTTAGCCTCTTCCTCCGTGTTTGATTTAGCTTCCTTACCGTGGGACCTCATAACTTTTACCTTTACTATATTTCCTGATAGCAAATATTTTGTGAGTAGATCCATCTGGATTTCCATGTGAGCTATATCCTGATCACGCTCCTGTTTTTTTCTATGTTGCTCAGCTGATATTACACTAGACCCAGTATTTCTTACTACCATAAAATTTCTAGTATGCTAAGCTCTACTTTTCTTAGTCATTCTTTCTAACATGTCCGTAGCCTCAATAAAGGTGAGCTCCATAAAAGCTCCTCCTGCAACATTATCCACTATTGGCTTTCTAAGTGAGTTCAAAACTCTGTAGAATGTTTCCATCAAGTGTTCATTAGTCATCTTTTGGTTTGGGCATTGAGTCAACTCATTCAGTTGCCTCTAGTTAGTTATATAATGAGGAGTCAGCTCATTCAACCACATAGTTGTCTCTCCGGACAGAGACAGTAGGAACAATCTCAAATGAATAGCATTTTGTCCCACACCAATATTATCAAATGACTTACAAATATTGATGAAATTCACCAAATATAGATTTGGATCATCACCAGGTAATCCACCAATGAGTTCTTTCAAATTCAGTAGTTGGATCATAGTACTAGTGATGTTGAATTTAACCCCAAGAGCTAGTAGTGGTATAATGAATTCCCCTACCACTCCAGCTCTATCTAAATCATCCTCATCATTTTCAATATCAAACTGCACAGCTTGGCAGTCTAGTCTTCTTCCGAATAGACGATTTCAATTTACAGGTGCAAGTACTCCGGCTGACGCCTTCTATTAGCTGGGTCAATTAAATCATCATCTCCTGGGTCCTTTTCATCTATATTAGTTACCTGACCTGGGTTGTCTACATTTTGTTGATTTAATTGAGCATTAGCCAAAGTGGCTAATCTTTCAGCTTTCTGTTGGTTAGCCATTCTTTCAATAAGATGAGGTTCACGATTGAAGGGTAATAACGGTTCTCCTGAACTTCTAGTTTGTGGCATAAACAATAATAAGCCTATAACGAACAAAAACAACAAATGAACGTAAAATAAGTAAACTTGACTAAAAGTCAATTAACACACATAAAATCAATCGACAACCGTATTCCCCAGCAACGGCGCCAAAATTTGATATGCCCAAATTACAACTCTTTTACCAGAGTGCCAGTGGTTGCTGTAAAATATATAAGCTAACAGGGTTGGGTGTCCAATCCCATAGGGAATACTGTGTTTACTAAGTATTGTGGTTTTTATTAGACTGTTGATTAGAGGTTCAGAATAAAGAGCATTTTTTATTTAAGTATTAAATAATAGTTTCAGTGTAATAGTGAAGCAATATGTGTAATTCTAGTTGAATATAGAGAAAAAAAATCTAGGGTTATGTCCACCTTGTAGTTTTTAATATCTTCTAACTATGGGTGTTAAGAATTCATACATTCATGCACTTATATAAAAACGTATTATAATTCTCAATCCAAGTGTATCTCAACCATCAAGGATTAATTCACTTTATTTCTCTTGACTAAAAAGTGTTTACTCAATCATATGAAATCTATAAGTTGTTAATCCTGTGAAGGAATTAACGTGTGAAATAGAGGTTGGAAAACCTATTTTCTTGTCACTCCTTTTTTTCCAAACACTAACCATTCTGTTGAACAAGTTATGTTTCAATGGCATATTCTGTTTGCAACCACGAGAATTCAAGCATAATGAAGAAAGTATGATATAAATAAATCAATTCATAATGAATTCAAAACCCATAGAAATAAATAAGATGCTACAAGGTTTTCATAAACCTAACCAGTGAGCTTAGCTACTCATGGACAAAATGGAAATCATAATAGAAATATTCATCATACCAAAAAGTAAACCCAATTTTAGTGGAGAAGATGAACGTGCGTGTTTTTTGCCTCTGTGCTAAGCCGCCACTCTCTAACTCAGAAAGATACAGAATAATGAATAATGATAAATTTTCAGCATCAAGTCTTATTAATAATCTTTTCTCTCATAATTGCCTTCTAAGTCCCTAAACTAATTATGATTGACAAATTAATCTTGGACATAGTTTCTACATGCCACATTTGGTCCAACAAGCTACTTTTCTCTTATGTGATTTGTTATTTGCATTCCATAGTCCCATTATATCTCCATCTACCACATTAATACCTTAAATCATGCTAATCACATCGGTTAGCTAAATTACGTATAAGTAGAGTAAAAACATAAGAAAGTAGGCACTTTGTTCTCCAAACTTATCTAAAATATTGGTAAGTTATGATTCTTAGGCTTATAAATACACCCATGATCAGTGCTGCTTCCAAAGAGGAGTAGGCTTCCTAAAGACGATTAATAGTATCTTTTTTCTTCTTTTGGTTCTCCTTGTATTCATCATAATTGGCACTTGACATGTATGAGTGATGGGTGGTGGAGGGCTCTCTAAGCCTATAAGACAAGCTAGCCACAAACTCTACAATGGTTGCAATATTAACTTTAATCTCTTCAAGAGGTCCCAAGGTGGCTGGCCTATGCAGCTCGAGTTCTCTACGTATTAGCTCTTCTAAGTTTATCTTTATTTTCTTGAATTTTCCTAGTGTGCCCTCCTCTCGAATCCTCAATGGGTAGATGGGGGTGCTACGGTGCACACATGTAACACTAGCATACTCCTCTACCCCAGTTGTCTTTAAATGTTCAGCAATCAAGGAGAGGTAAAAGAGATTTGTACCTCTTTGGTTTTTGAAATGATCTATTTCATTGATCACTAGTTGACCAACATCTAATAGAATGTCATCTAAAATACATGAAACTATATGAGCACATAATTAAGGACTGCTGTCATGTGAGTACAAGGAGATACTCGGCTACAAAGGATGTGCAACCATATTTGAGCCTCGAAAGTAAAGTCATTCACAGAAATATTTCTTTTACTTTTGGTCCATAAACATCATTGCTTTTCTTGTCCCTAACTTTCATTGGCTTTCCCCAGATCTTTATAGTAACATTGAGTGAGTCCGAGAAATATACCTCACTGATATCAGCATAAAAATAATGGACCCAATCTATATTTGCATGGCATGGCTCCAGGGCAAAGAACCTCCACCCGATGGCTTCAAGCTTATCGTAAAAGGCCAGTAGTTTCTTTGGCTCATTCTTCAAGCATATCCATCTTCCCAGAAGCAGCCTTATCTTCGGGGGAACATGATAGTATTGAGTGTGACACTCGGGTGCCATAAAACAAATGTGATAATACTTATCCTTGGAGTTGTCCTAAAAGCACTAAGAACACGTTATAACATTCAACGATATTTTAATGATGCAAGATGTGATATATTAATCATTATAGTTCAGTGGAGAAGGTGCTTAGGGTTGTAGAGGCCAAAATTTTGAAGCACGGGATTTTTTACATGGCAAGAACCTGTCCTCAGTTACCATAATCATAGTACAGGACTACATTCCTGTTATAGTATTCGCGGTATTTGACTACGATCGCAACACCTGAGCCTGGTTCTATGACAGCTCTTCACGTTCTTCTTCCTCCTAGTTTTAGAGTACTAGTATGTTCTCTAATATGGGTGGAAATGAAGGCCAGGTGAACAATGCCATAGCAGAGTGATTGTGCCTTAAAACAAGTAAATGTTACGATTGAATGTTTATTTGAGCAATTTATCAAACATTAGGTGTGCACATCTCATTTGTCCTCTTTTTTCACACACTATTATGCACTCAAGATGTCCCCTCTTGTCTGCACACTTAAATCAAGTAGCCAGCACCACAACCATAATAATTATGACTACATGTAAAGCATAACACTCAAAAATTTTAGGCCCTTTCTTCACCATGCACTCAATAGCGTAATTTTAAAAATTAAAGAAAGAGTTCTATCACCTACCAGAGTTGAGATGCAAAAAGGATAGGCACGAAGACTATTCGAGTGCTTAGAACATGGCCAACAATGTAGCTTAGATTTGAGAGTATAATCTTGAAAAGAGAGTGTGAGAAAATAAAGGAGGCTAGGGGTTAAGTGACTGAAAGGACCGCGACCGCAGTTAGGGGCCGCGAATGTGGACACCCGCATAGCCGCGATTGCACATGGTGGCCATGATCGTGGTAACTAATAGCAGTTTTTGTGCACCTATTTTCCCCTATTCAGTATTTTAGTCAATTTTCGTAGAAGTTTCCTGCTCAGATTATCAAAGTAAACCTTCACATTTGACCCTTTTCAAATCTCATATAATGAAATCAAAAGTGCCACAAATGCATGGTTTATTCAAATGCAAAAGACAATATCTACATTATTGAACATAACAAAGAAGGATACAAGCCACTCTCGTGGCATTTATGGGTTGCCTCCCACCTAGCACCTTAGTTATCATTGTGGCACGACATCCTTCTTCTTTCAATCTCACGGTGGGTCCTCAAACCCCTTATCTTTCACTATATCATTTTCAACATCCATCACAAATACTACTCGGAGCTCCGTGGGTTTCTTCTTTGACTTGCAAATTTTGAATGATACCTCCTCTTCTTGCACCTAAAATTTGATTTCCCCCATATCTAGATTAACAATGGCTCTCCCAATGGAAAAGAAAAGATGACAAAGAATTATAAGCACCTCTTGGTCCATCTTACTATCAATACAATGAACTCTGCTGGTAGAATAAATTTTTCCACCTATACGAGGACATTAAACAATATACCCATAGGAATATTTATGGACTAGTCCTCCTTCAAAAGTTGTATAGAGGTTGTTGTAAGAGAATCCATGCAAAGTTTCTTATAGATGACATACAACATTAGGTTGATTCTTGCACCAAGGTCACAAAGAGCTTTTGAAAGTTTGTGAGTCTTAATCATGCAAGGGATAGTGAAGGCTTCAGGGTCATTTTTCTTTTCTAAAAATTTGCAATCTATGATAGCACTACACCCTTGAGTAACTTCAATGGTATCACCCTTAACGATCTTCTTCTTGGAAATAAATTTCTTCATTAACATAGTATATCCCAGAATCTCTTGAATGACCTCAAGTAGTGGTATATTTATTGAAAGATTGCTAAGTTTTTTCATAAATATTCTCAAATTATCACTCCCTTCCTTTTTATACAACCACTAAGGGAATGGAGAAGGAACATGGATGGTTGGTTTTGCTTCTCCTTGTGGCTTTCTAACTTCGACCACTTCCTGATCTCTTTCATTTATCTTTTTCTCATCATTTGTTTTTATTCTATGATGTGTTACCTCTTTTGTCTTGGCCTTGGGCATATTTTCACTCACATCTCCTCTAAGGGGCTCTTCAAGTTCTTTCTCACTTTTAGTGACAATTTTTAAGACTTTAGCTTTATTCTTTTGGTTAGAAATTGTATCACTTGGAAGTCCACCTCTAACCGTTGCATTTAGTTGTATGGAGATAAGCATGACTTTGATTTCCAATTACTTGATGGATGAGGAGTGAGACCACTATTTAGGAGAGTAAATAGAAGTCACCCTTTAACTCATGGACCATTTTGTCCATACCTGAAACTCTACTCAAGATTCGTTCAAAAATATCTTCGTTCTTGAACTTTTTGGGGTCAATGACATTTGAATCCTTGGCCTTATCCTTATCATGATAAGGAACGTAGCGGCTATAGTCACGTTCCCTATCTCCCCAATCATTATCTCAGTCTTGACCAATCCAAACTTAATTTTTACTTTGCTTTTATAAGCGGGGTGGGAACCTCCCCGAGTATTTTGCCAAGTACCATATTTCTTCATCCAACTATTTTTCCTCATCATCGTCTTTATAAGGCTTTGACGTTATGGCATTTACCACTTTCATGGGTAATCTCAGACATGTTTTATATGAAGCTAAAGATGGGTCATCATCTTGGCTATGTTCTCCTCCTTCTCCTCTTCTCATTTTCTTTGCTCATTGGTCACTATGGAGGTAGTAGAAGGGGTCTTAGGAGCATTATCATCATGTGTGTGCCACCCCCTAGTTTTGTTCAAATACTTTCCCTATCAATTGGAAAGCCAAAAAATAATGCAATTTTAAAATAGAGCCACCCGCTTCATTATCCACAACCATATTGTTCTATAGGTCAAGATCTCTATAGAAAATCTTAAGGAGCATTATCATCATGTGTGTGCCACCCCCAGTTTTGTTCAGATACTTTCCCTATCAATTGGAAAGGCAAAAAATAATGCAATTTTAAAATAGAGCCACCCGCTTCGTTATCCACAACCATATTGTTCTATAGGTCAAGATCTGTATAGAAAATCTTAAGGAGCATCTTATCTGGGACCTCATAATTTGGGCATTGAGCTAGCTTTCCAGTAAATCTCTCCCATGCTTCAAACAATGGTTCTCCATTCAGTTGCCAAAAGTTTACATTCTCACCCCACTTTTGAAGCATTTTTTATGGTGGGAAGTATCTATTAAGGAATATCATGGTGAGCTCCTCCCAAGAGGTAATTTAGTCAGGTGGAAGTTATAGGAGCCATAAAACCCCCTCGCCCATTAGTGAGAATGGGAAGAGCCAAACCCGAATAGATTACTACGTAATATACGCTATGCTAAATGGTGCATAAACTTCCACAAAGATTTTTAAATGAAAATTTAGGTGTTCATATGATTCACCCCCATATAATCCTTTTGAGGATTGTATGGTAGGAGATGTAGATCATCTATTATTTGATGCAAGCTTGGTAAAGTGGATATTTTTGTCACAAATTTAATTTATCAGGCTTTGGAGAAGGTAAAGGTGATTCGAGATAGGCTTAAGGATGCCCAAGTTTGTCGAAAGTCCTATGCCGATGTAATTCATGGGGACTTGGAGTTTAAGGTTAGGGACAGGGTATTCCTAAAGGTTTATTCTATGAAGGGAGTAATGCAATTTAGAAAATAAAAGAAGCTCTGCCTTGGTATATTTCTCATTATGTGGTTTTGAGAAGGGTTGGTAATATGGTGTATGAATTGGAATTTCCTTATAGTTTGAGCTTCATTTATTTGGTATTCCATGTCACTTTGCTGAGACAGTGTATAGGTGATCTTTTCTCGATTGTTTCTTTGGTAGGATTGGGTATCTTAATTGCTCTGTCTTATGAAGAGATCCCGATTGAGATCTTGGATCAGTAGGTTCATTAGTTATGGACCAAGGATGTAGCTTTGGTTAAGGATCTATGGTGGAACCACAAGGTGGAAGAAGAAACTTTGAAAACGAAAGAGGATATAAAGTCCAAGTATCCATATTTGTTTTCTGCACTGGATATTCATGCAGAAGGTATGCGTTCTTGATCACATCTTTGTTTTCTAACTTGGTTAAACGAAGTTTTATATCTTTGCATCTTTGTTTTCCAACTTAGTTATAGGTTGGAATAGTTATGTTAGGGTGTAATTCGTACTTGTACTACCTTTTTCGGATGAATGATTCTAGTAAGGGAAACTGAAACACCATGGGTTTTGACCCTTCGAAAATTTCATGGTTTTTTATTTCTTGATATCGTACTATTTGAGGTATTTTTCATAAAATAGGGTACGAGTCAGGTGACCTATTCTTATGTTATCTAGTGTTGGGTGGTGTTGAGTGGTTAAGTTTCTGCAATGGGTAAAACTAGGTGAGTATGAGCCGCATGGTTAGTGATGGGTTGTTGGTTAGGGTGTTCGTTCACTTAATATTAAGCTTAGTAACTTAACTTGGATATGAGTACGAGTGACTCACCATGAGTCATGATCCTACCTAGGGTACGATTTCATGGTACTAATTGTATTGTTGGGTACAGTTTGGATTAAGTGATTGTATGTTGGTCAGTGTTGGTGTCCAAGGGATTCCAAGGATACGAGTGGTGGGAACCACTCATATGATAGGGTATGGGTGGTATGATGGAGTTATACCCATCAGAGGGAATTTTATGCAATTTAAGTTGGGCGTAATCTTCACATTTTCCCTCTTAACCTCTTAAGGACCAATGACTTATATCGCTGTTGGGACATTTTTAACCTATTTGTGATCACTCAAACACTCTTAAAATGCTCCCAAATTCTCTCAAGGCTATTAGGTCAAGGTAGGCTAGAGTTTCATCAATAGGATCAATTTGGGGCTTGCAAAGGTGATTTCTTTCTATCATCTTCATAATCTAAGGTATGTTACTCCTCCCCCATTGTTAGTTCAAACTAAAGGAATGTTTTATTAATTGTTTTCATGGCATAACTATTGTTGGGTTTTGGGTTTTCAAATATATGTAACGGTTTTGGTTTTAATTGTTGGTTATGGTTTTCCCATATTTTCTACTTATGGTTTTCATATTATTAAGGCGGATCGAACATTTTGTTTTATGGGAATGGTTAATTGGTACTTTGTTTTGTCTTTGGAAATACTATTCCCCCTAACATGTTTGATAAAATCCCCAATGGAATTTTTTTGGTTAAATTGTTGGACTTTCATTGGACTATTGCATGGTATAACTTGGTAGTAGAACCCTAAATGGTTTAAATGGTTTGGAATGGTTAAATGTTAAGGTCATGGTTGTTATGGTTGGTCTAGCTAAAAACCTTGTGGGGTACAAGGGAACCCCCAATCAAGCATAATAGTGATCATTTGTGGGGTACATATGATTATGCTGAACTCATTCCCATAATAGAGTGGTGAGGTGGTTGTTGTCAAGTAACACAATATAAATTAGGCTCGAATCTTAAGGAGTGAATTTTATATACATCCAACCTATGGGTACTAAATTTGCTATAAGATTACCCAAAATTCTAATTGAAACAACAAGTATAAGTAAATGGGGGGATTTGTTTAAAAATTCTTCAACAACTTTTGACAAGTACGTGGTGAATGCTATATTTGGTTTGAATTCAAGATTTGGAGGAATCTTGGGATTATGTCTCTTTAGTGGTAAAGTATGTGGGATAATGTTGGTTTATCAAGGGATTTAGTTGTTAATAAATTGATTATCAAGGGATTTAGTTATTAATAAATGGATTATCAAGGGATTTAGTTGTTAATTAATGGATAGGCTAGGTCGAATATCATTAAGGTCAATCTTTTGATAAAACTACAATGATTTTACCGATTGGATCTTTCGAGCACCTAACAAGTGTCGAGTTTATGTAAACATCCAAAACCTCAACCAAGCATCCCTATTTCTAAGATGATGCTCTTGGAATGATTTACACTTCCTAAACACTTATTTTTAAGATTGCGAAGGGTAGTAAACCATAGACTTAGTTGTTCACCATTGTCTTGTCCCACGATAACACTCTTTTGCGGATGTTATGGGTTACCTTATATTCACCTTAGTCCCTCCTTTGAGGATATCAAAGGGTTTCTAGAGCTTGGAGATTTCACCCATCAAACCCAATTAGGAATGTGGAATTTTCACCCATCAAATCCCAACTCATATGCTCAAGCAATAGTCAAATCCATTCTCAACAACTAAAATCCATGAAAACCCAACAATAACCACACACAATTACACACTAATTCAACATAATCCTAAGACTAAATTACTTATCTACTGATGAAGAAAGTAGAGAGAGATTTACCATATGGGTCAACCAAATTCATTTTTCAACAAGAAACTAAGAAATTTGAGTCTCCAAAGTTTATTACACACTTACCCAATTTGGGTTTCAAGCTTAGAATTTAAAACTATATTATGAAACAAGAAATACCCAAAGAAGAATGAGATTTTTCTTATATATGATTTGGGATTCGTCCATAACATTTTACAATTCTTTCTTTTGGGCCAGTTCCCGTTGATCTGTGATCATATGTGTTTGACCACTACCATGGCTATGCGACTGCGATTAGATTTTGTGACCACGCTTTGCTGACCTCCTGGACTGGCAGCAACCGCAGTCTTCAGGAAGCAGTTATGGTAACTAAGGATGACTACTTCAGGTTTTCAACTACACTCCTTTTGATTCCATTTACTACCATTTTAGATCCATTCCACATATGCTCTTCACTTCATCCCTACAAAATATGGGTGTTAGTGCACTGAAATCTGGATAACTCCTTATTTTACTATACAAAATAAGGTAGTGTATGTGTTGAATTAGTATGAATGAGTGGTAGGACTACAACTCATCAACACCCCCAACTTAGACATCTTCTTGCCGTCAAGAAATACTACCTCTTACCATGAGACTTTTTTCATGCGTGCCCTTACTAATGTTCCTAATGGAGATGAAGACTCCAACTTTGTAGCTACCTCAAAAAGCTTGTCACACATGGATAAAAATGTATTAACAGTGCCCCTCATCATAAAATGGTTTGATGAATGATGCAATAGATCTTGGGGAGCGACTATGTGACAATTACTAACACTCCATAAGTGACTCACAAGTCAACTTCAATTATGTTATACATCAACTCATCTCATTGCGTAAAAGATGACAAAATCACCCAGATTTATTAACTCATATGCCCCCTCGCAAGAAAGAAAGGTTCACATACATATTTACCATTTATGCAACAAGGAAAATTAAGTGTAATCACTCGCTCTCTGAAGAAACTGTCCATGTTAAAAGTACCATGCCATAGGCTTGCCCCTATTTTCATTCATCACTACAATGGCTACACTTTGTTGGACATCATAAAGGTCCTTTTCAGCTTGTAATGTTGGTTTAGGGTAGGGCAGGATAACAATTTCGGACAATAAGGTCATACGCTCCTTGAACTTCTACATCAAATTCACATCACTTTTTTCTTATTAGGCCAATTCTTTTACACTTTACTGCTTCGCCTACCTTTTTTTTCCTTGGATTTTCCACTTTTCTCTTTATTTTTTCTCCTACAACCCCTCATTTTTTATATGCACATAGATAAAGCCTTCCTTTCCTTCACGGGATCATTTATTTATTCAAATCCAAAAAGCTTCACCTTCTAAAGATTGTAGGGACCTTATTAAGACTTAGTGGACCAACTATACTTCTTTCTCTTTCCACCACCCCCAACTTAGGATTTTAGCCTCAATTTTTATTCTCAAGTAGAAGGGGGATGGAGTTCTAGAGTGGATGAATAAGTGGGTCACGACTTATAATGTGTTTGCCAAAGAAAGGTCCAAAGGCTTGTAGAGGGTAACTAGGGGTAACTCTTATGTATTGGTAGGATTTTGAGGCTAAAGTGGACTTTCAAAATCACAAGATGGCCTATGATCATTTTACCAACCAAGCACTATCAAAAATTGGCTTTGATAGGCTAAGACGCAAGTTCTAGATGGTACCAGTACACATGAGATATAGACAATTAAGCTCACACACACGGTATATGAATATTGTTAAGAGGGATTTAATTGTTCACCTAGATGGAATCAAGGGGGGAGTATCCCTTATTTTTCCATAGTCAACATTCAAATTCAAAGAAAGAGAGAGAATTTTGTCACAAAGTTGTTCACTTCCATGCCTTTGACTTTTTGCAAAAAAAAAGAATCTCAGACAGAGGGGAGTTTTTCCTTTTGTACCCGAAACATGAATAATTTGGTAGTCATGGAAAAAACCCAAGCTATCATCTTACATTATAAACTATAGTATGGACGAACTTCCACATGGTTACTAAGATTTCACTAATGGGTGTGAATGTGGATCCCAATAATTTATGCCATAGGTACTCAGACTTCCCTTGCATATATGGTTAGAAACTAAAACCACAAATCAACAAAACAAGAACTAAATAACTAATCCATGAAGGTTTGGGCACCGTCAGAGTGCCCAAATATTACAATCAATAAAAAAATAAGAATTATCCAAAAAAGAAGGAAAGTAGGCAGAATATTAATAATACATGCTCAAATTAAATAAATAAGGAGACACCCTCAATTGAAAAAGGTAGTAGTGTCCCTACTGCAGAGATAAGTATGGATAAAAGAGATAAGGGTGCTCCCTGAGTCTTCATCTAGGGCTGCTATCACTCTCTGACTCAGCATCATCACCATCCTTCTCCAGATCTAACCACTCAATCGAGGCCTCTTTATCACTATCCACCCAATAATTAGGAATCTTACTTCAGGGTTTTAGGACCTTTCATAGATCCTTCACCCCCTTTTCTCCCTAGTGATTATTTTTTCATGTCTGCTCTAAAGGTCCTAGTGTGATGCTGCCAAAGAGGAGTAGGCTTTCTTAAGTTGATCAATAGTAACTTTTTACTTCTTTTGGTCCTCCTTGTACTCACCATAATTGGAACGTTACACATATGAGTGATGGGTAGTGGAGGGATCTCCCGGCCCTTAAGGAAAGCAAACCACAAGCTCTATAATTGTTGTAGTATTAACTCCAATTTCTTCAAGAAGTCCCAAGTGAGTTTTCCTATGCGGCTCAGGTTTGATACATGTTGTCTCTTCTAAGTTTATCTTTATTTTTTTGCTTTTTCCAAGTGTGCCTTCCCCTTGAATCCTCAATGGGTAGATGGGGCCTCTAAGACGCACCCATGTTTCACTAGCATACTGCTTCACCCCTGCTCAGTTGAAAAGCTTGGTAATCAAGGAGGGGTAAAATATATTTGTACCACCTTGGTTTTTGAAATGATCAATTTCATTGACCACTAGTAGACCATAATCCAATGGAATGCCATCTAAAATACAAGAAACTATACGATCACATAATTCAGGGACTGCTGTTATGTGAGTATAAAGAGATACTCAGCTACAAATAATGTGCAACCATATTGAAGAATCGAAAGTGAAGTCACTCATAGAAATATTGCTTTTAGTTTTGGTCTAGGAGACTACCTTTCTGGGACATAGATGTTGTACCAACCAATTCCCCGATTTACTCCCTTTTGCTTTGAATTCATCCAACTTTGCCTGCTTGAGCCCATAAACATCATTGATTTGCTTGTCCAGAACTTTCACCGACTTTTCTCGATTCTTTATATTAACATTGAGTTGGTCTGAGAAATATACCTCACTGATATTAGCGTAGAATTCACGGACCCATTATTTATTTCAAGGCATGGCTCTAGGGCAAACCACCTCCACCTGGTGGCTTCAATTTTTTTGTAAAAGGCTGGTAGTTTTTTATTGGTACATTCTCCAAGAATATCCCTTTTTCCAGAAGTAGCTTTGTCTTCGGGAGATCATGATAGTAGTGAGTGTGGTACTCCGGTGCCATAAACTGAATATGATTATACCTATCCATGAAGTTGTCCTAAAAGCACTAAGCATATATTATATCATTCAATAACATTTTAATCATAGAAGATGTGCTATATTGATCATTAAAGTTCAGCGGACTAGGTATTTAGGGTTGCATAGGACAAAATCTTAAAGCATGGGATTTTTGAGATAGAAGGAACCTGTCCTCAGTTACCACGATCACGAGTCAGGACTACATTCATTTTATCGCGATCGTGGTATTTGACTGCGATCATGACACCAGAGCCTGGTTCCATGATAGCTCTTCACGTTTGACTTCCTCCTAGTTTCAAACTACTAGCAAGTTCTCCAATATAGGTGCAAACAAAGGCAAGGTTACCAATGCTATAGGAGGGTGAATACGCCCTTCAACAAGTTAACATTACTATTGAAAGTTTATTTGAGAAATTTATAAAACACTAGGTGTGCAAATCTCATTGGTCTACTTTGTTCACACACTATTGGGTACTCAAGATTTCTCATCTTTTGTGCATACTTATAAAGTATCCAACATCACAACCATAATAATTATGATCACATGTAAAGCATAACACTCAAAAATTTTAGGCCCTATTTTACCCATGCACTCAATGGCCTAATTTTAAAAATGAAAGCAAGGATTCATGTCACCTACCAGAGTTGTGATGCAAGAGGGATATGCATGAAGGATGTTCGAGAACTTAAAACTTGGCCAACAATGAAGCTTAGATTTAAGATTATAATCTTGAACAGGGAGTGTAAGGAAATGAAGGAATCTAGGGGTTAAATGACTGATATGACCGTGAACGCGGACACCCGTGTATCCACGATCGCAAATGGTGGCCACGATCGTGGTAAATGAGAGAAGTTTTTGCTCACCTATTTTCCCCTATTCAGTAGTTTACTCAATTTTCATAGAATTTCCTACTCGGATTATCAATGTAAACCTTCACACTTGACCCTTTTCAAAACTCATACAATGAAATCAAAAGTGCTAAAAATGTATGGTTTATTCAAATGCAAAAGACAATATCTACACTATGAGAACATAACAAAAAAGGATACGAGCCACTCTCATGGAATTTGAGGGTTACCTCCCACCTACAACCTTAGTTATCATTGTGGAACGACATCCTTTTTTTCCAATCTCATAGTGGGTCCTCAAACCCCTCATTGTTCACTATCTCATTTTCAATATCCACCACAGATACTAGTTGAAGCTCTGCAGTTTTATTCTTTGACTTACAAATTTTGAATGATACCTGATCTTCTCGTAGATTAAATTTTATTCCCCCCAACCCAAGATCAGCAATGGCTCTCCCAGTGGCACAGAAAGAATGACCAAGATTTATAGGCACCTCTTGGTCTATCTCACAATCCAATACAATGAAATCCACTAGGACAATAAATTTTTCCACCTTTACATGGACATAAAAAAATATACCCACAGGCCTTTTTATGGACCGGTTCGCCATCAAAAGTCACATCGAAGTTGGTGTAGGAGTGTCCAAGCCAAGTTTCTTATAAATGAAATATGACATTAGGTTGATGCTTGCACCAAGGTCACAAAGAGATTTTTTAAGTTTGTAAGTCACAATAATGCAAGGGATAGTGAAGGCTCTGGGGTTGTTTTGCTTTTCCGCAACTTTTCTATTCATGATAGAACTATACCCATGAGTAACTTCGGTGGTATCACCCTCAGCGAGCTTCTTCTAAGAAATTAATTTTTCATTAACTTAGCGTACCCCAGAATCTTTTAAATCACCTCAAATAGTGGGATATTCATTGAAACATTGCTAAATTTTGTCATAAATTTTCACAGTTTGTCACTCCTTCTTTTTTTATGCAACTGTTGAGGGAACAGAGGAGGAACATGGATGGTTGGCTTTGCTTCTCCTTGTGGCTTTTCAACTTCAACCACTTTTAGATATTTTTCATGATCTAATTATTTTTATTTATTCTTTGACTTGTCCCCTCTTTTTTCTTGGCCTTGGGCATATTTTTTCTCGTATCTCCTCTAAGGGGCTCTTCATGTGTTTTCCCACTTCTAGTGACAATTTCTAGGACTTGTGTTTCATTCTTTTGGTTAGCAATTGTGTCACTTGGATTTCCACCTCAAGACCTTGCATTTAGTTGCGTGGAGGTTTGCATGAATTGGGTTTCCAATTATTTGATTGAATCGGAGAGAGATACCATTGATTGGTTGAGTACAGAGAAGTCACCCTTAAACTTATGGACCATTTTATTCGTACCTTCAAATTTACATAAGATTTATGCCAAAACATCTTCGGTCTTTAACTTGTAAAGGTCAATGACATTTGAGTCCTTGGCCTTACCCCTATCATGGGGAGGAACATAACAGTCATAGTCACGTTCCCTATCTCTCAAATCTTTACCTCAGTCTCGATCCATCAAACCTTGATTCTCACTTTGCTTTTGATAGGTGAGGCAGGAACCCCTCGAGTAGTTTGCCAAGTGCCAAATTTCTTCATCCAACTTCTTTGACTCATCATCATTTTCATAAGGATTTGATGTTATGGCATTTATTGCTTTCATGGGTAATACCATAATATGTTTCGTTAGAAGCTAAAGATATGTCATCATCTTGGCCATGTTCTACTCCTGATCCTCTTCTCATTTTATTTTCTCATTAATCATCATGGAGGTAGTAGAAGGGGTTTTGTAGCATCAGCATCATGGGTGTGCCACCCTTGGTTTTGTTTGAATACTTCCCCTATCAATCGAAAAGCTGCAAGATGATGCAATTTTATAATAGACCCACCCACCTCGTTACCCAAAACCATCTTGTTCAATAAGTCAAGAGCTCTATTGAAAATCACAAGGAGCATCTTATCCAGGACCTCATAATTTAGGCATTGATCTAGCTTTTCATTAAACCTCTCCCATGCTTCAAACAATTGTTCTCCATTTAATTGCTGGAAGTTTACAATCTCATCCTGCTTTTGAAGCATTTTTTATAGTGGGAAGTATCTATCATGGAACATCATGGTGAGCTCTAATAACACCCAAACTACACTCTTGAATGGGTGTAAGCGATCATTGTCAATATAAAACATAACTAGGTTAGGATCGAATCCCACGGAGAATATGGTGTGAACTCAAGTCATTGCAATTTAATTCACTTATAGTTTAAAATTTCCTGAAATGGGGGTTGAATCACAAAAATTATTTGTCACTTTAATTTTGATATTTGTAATAAAGATTTTATGAAATAACCAGAATTATGTTCACTAGGGCTTACGGTACATGAAAGATGCTAAAGATGACTCAAGATTCTCATGATGGTTAGGATAACAAGCTATCTTTATCGATGATATGCTCAAATATCTCTCGATCTATTTAAGTGTCTAATTTCCTAATTCTCTCATACTTAGGAAATCACTATTCACTGCGCAGATTTTACCTCAAGTTAATCAACCTTGTTACAGTGCTGATTATTAAATGAAGTATTTCCGAGTCCCTGTTGATAATCCACTTCCTACTGTATATGATTTCTTTCTCAAGAAAATCATAGTAGGTGTGTCTACTGTTTCCAACCAATAGACATTAATTAAAATCTCATAATTATGAAGAAATCCTAACACCTATTGAATCTTGAGTATTTAGCACCTCATCACGACGTAACCCTAGATCCCATAATTTAGGTTAATGGAGTTTAGCCACTCATGATGCAAAGAATGAAACACATAATTGAATTTATAATTGAGAAAATTAACTTACAGAGATGAATAATAATTAGTGAATCGTAGATTAGATCACAAAGGAAAATCCCCAAAATAGTTGTATTGTTTGAATCCAAAAAGATAGAGAAAGAAATATCAAAAAATATTCTCCAAGACTCAAAGTATCGAACTCTCTTCAGAATAATGATGATGATGAATAATACCCTAGAAAACCCTAAGACAAAGCTTTAAATAGGTTACCCTAAATAAGAAATTAAATAAAAGTTTCAGCTTTTCCTCAGAATAGACGACGACATCCGTGACAACTTATCAGGAGTCTGAAGACTTACCATCGATGTTGTCAGCTCCTCTGCAATTTAGGCTCTTGCTGCCTAAGGCTGATGAAGATGATGATGACGTATCAATAGTTTGACGGCTTGTCACCAATGTCGTCAAAACTTTATCTTAGCTTCCAAGTTCTACTTAAGTCTAACGATGCTCCTGACGCCTTATCACTGGCTAACTACTTATGATAAATGTCATCAACCATACTTTGTCCTTCATTTGCTTTAGATTTCAGGCATTTTTGCTTCCCTTATTATTGGTTCCCCTTCATCTTGACATTTACTGCAAAATCAATGTAAAGTAATGTTTCTCAAGACCTAGCATTTATTTAGAGTTAAAAATTTTCAAATGTGTTAGCATAGGCTCACACATCAACACCCTCAACTTAAATAATTGTTTGTCCTCAAGCAAACATAACATAACTAATAAAATACAAAGTACAATTTTGCAGCTAACTACTCCTATCAGTTCAGAATACATTTAGCATCTCCAAGGTCAATCAATTTAAAAGCTCACTCTCGATGTTTTGAAGAACAACTATGCAACTCACAAGAACTAAGATACGGCAAAAATTCAGCAATAACAACCAAGCTTATAACCAAATCACACTATCCTCATAATTCAGTGATTAGCAACATACCTAGTGTGCCTTCACAACAAAGAATTCCCTTTTTCACTCATATCAGAATTCAAATACATAAACAGAGGGATAAAACAAGACTTACTCTTAAAATAAAGTTCCAAACACTGCATGTCAAATGCCATAGACTTGCCCTTATAGTCATTACCCAAGTCTTCAGACAGGTCAGTTAGGATTACTATAGTGCTTTTATTAAGCTTATAACATAGGCCAGGGGCTGGTATGATATTCATAGATATTTTAGAGTGACTATGCCTCCTTGACACTATACTAAACTCTCAGGGTTTCAACTCTCAACCTTTTTTTCTTCCTTTCTTTTATTGATCACACATGCTCAAGATGGATGTGATTTTTTCAATTCTCATATTATCTTTTTATCACACATCTTTCCCTTTTCTTATTCGTTTTCACTGCACCTAACTTTTTATTCTTTTCTCTTATTCTTCCTCTTTTTATACTCATTTTGCATCACACAGCTCTATGATAGTCACCCTCAACTTAGGTTGTTTCCCTTAGTCAAGGTGCACAGTGTCCAAGGAGGATCAGGGCCAAAACAGGTTCATTCTGGTAAAAATAGTAAGGTGAGAGATGTTGTAGAATGAAATAGGCTAATTAGACTCTAATAGGGATAGAGGGATATTATGCACATTGGGAAGGTTATTTACGCTAAAAGTGGACTGAACAACAAAAACGGCCTATGATCCTTTCCTAACTCCTATCCTATGACCATGGCAACACTAACCAGGCAAGTTCTAGATTCAACACACATCAGGAATTGAGTAAGACATTACACACACATGGAACAGAAGTATCTCGCATATCACTACTTATCTGATTTATGTACTTGTTTAACAAAGGTTATTCAGTTGCCAGAATAATACCACAAGAAGATGCACAGCAGTTACAAATGGATGCAATTCATATAGTAGACAATATATCAGACCAATGGAGAGATACTCTAAAATCACAAAGCATGCTAAATACCTCAAGTATTTGTATTACTCCTAATTATCTACAAAATATGCTACAATAACAACCTACCCTACACCCTCAACTTAAAATAAAAAATAAACTACACGAAGGGTTAGAGTAGACCTGAAGGCAATCAAGCACATGGATTCTGGGTCTCCGATCTTACTACTGCATCATATGTTGTCTTCTCTCCATCGGGAGCATCTGGCTTTGCAGTAGATGGAGCCCTGCTAGATGTTGCACGTGCAGCCCTAGCTCAGATGGTTGCCTCCCATTTCTCGTTCTCAACTAAGGACTCAATTTATGCCCTTTTTAGACCCTCCTTCTCCTTCTTCTTTCTTACCCTCTTCTCTATTTTTCACTATCCATCACTGTTGGGCCTCTCTCTCTTTATTTTTCCTTTCTTCTCACTTTTATTCTTCTTTTTCTTTGGTGAATCTCCAAGGAGTTCAAGCATTGGAATTTCTTCATCAGATTCATGCATAGCCTGACCTGTTGGAATCATAAATTGGTGCTGCTGCAACATCCCAATATTTTCTTTTACCTTTTCCAATTCTGCTTTGAATTTTGCAAGATCAGCCCCTAATATTTCATTTGACCGTGCCTCGAATTGGTTCTCCAGATCTGCAAACTGCTCAGGAAAACTAACAAAAGGTTTAAGGGCATCCTTGATTCTCTTGTCCACAGTAGTAGCAAACTATTTGCCAAAAGAATGTAGTTGTGCCTCACACCACTTGTCTTGCTTAGCCAATTTTCTGATATCAATCGAATGAAATACAAATCCTGCTGATGTAGTTAGAAATGAGGGGCTGTATTTAATCTCAGGAACTGAAACTTTCTGTACTGAAGAAGTTGGTGGCACAGTCTCAGAATTTTGTACTTCCATATTAGGTGCTGAACCAGCATCTATAATTGGAGGGTCCGCTGCTACCTCTGCACCTCAATCAAGTCTCAATCCTGGCTGATTTTCATCATACCGTATGGGGTTGTGAGTCTTTCGAGCATGAATATCATCATCAGCTCCTGCAATCTTTGGCACATCAGCAGCTCGGCACAACTTTATGATAAGACAAGAAAAAGGATAAGCAGTGTTGGTTCTCGACATGCTAATCTTTATCTCATCAGTAATAATTTTCCTAAAGTTTAAGGGGATATTCTGCACCATGCTTGCTACTAGGATAGCTCGGTCATCACCCAGAATATTGGCTTCATCAGTGGGTATTAGCTAGATACGCACTATTCCCCACCAAAACTTTTCCTCTTGAGTCAAAGAGGACTTACAAATTCTCTCATTTGGGTTGGTCACCCATGCTGGTTCTCCTTTGGCTATGATATTGACCAACCACGAACGTTGTTTTGCACGATTCTTTATCCAAGTATAGACTGATGGTCTAGTGTCCTGAGTAAAGATATTGGGGCCATGGAAGAACCTATTAATTGTTCTAATGGAGACATCAACCCTGATACCCCTCACCTGCACTCTATCCAACAGGGACTAGTCTTCTACTTTTTTACCTGGCCTACACATGTTTTCTAGCTGAGCTTGCTAGTTCGTATAAAACTCCTGGACCAGTGTAGGGCAAAATGAGCCTCCCCCTCCTGTGGTCCATCCTATGCCATACTCTTGGAACTTCTGTTCCACTGCAGGGTACCTGCTCAACCCTTGGGTGATAATCTATTTTTCTTCATAAATCAACCTTTTAGCTTTTCTTCTATCAGTTCTGTGAAGCCCAACAGTTAAGATGCCCTCTTCTTTGGGGATTTTCCATCTAGCATTGTCTCGAACTTCAGTGTTCTTACATTTGAAAATGTATTCCCCAAGCTAAATACTTTTTATCTCTTGTTGTTTAGTAGACGGGGATCCGAATGCTGTTCCGTCAGACTCAGACTCCTCAGAACCTTCTTGTTCCTCCTCTTTAGATTCAGCATGTTCAGACTCATGTTGTTCAGAAGCCTCTTGATCTGAATCAGTATGGTCGGAAGCTATACTTTCTGATGGTATTGTAATCTCAGTATCATCACTATTCTCCACTTCAATGGGTGGAGGTGGTAAAGATTTATTTGGACTTTGCTTATTCTTTTGCTTCTTGAGTAGGGGTTCCTCATCCTCGTAATAAGATACCTTATTAATGAGCTTACGACATACACTTTCTTTAGTGGTGTGGGACTCTTTCTTTTTGGTGTCATTATAAGGTTCCTGTAGCAGTAGAAAAACCATTGGTAAGTCCTATAGAGCATAAACACAAACACATTAATCATTTAGGCTTATTCATGCTTTAACTTCCAGGTGTGATGAAAATTCTTGATAAGCTGTCACGACTGTGATAGCTTATCACAATTGTCGTCAAACTTAGACAGAACCTTCAAAAATTTTAACAACTTTTGACGACATTCTTGATAAGCCGTCACAATTATGATAGCCTATCATGAATGTCGTCAGCTCTTATCAAAACTCACTATTTATTTTAACTCAATTTTTGGTCCCTATTATTTCTTAAAATTCACTTGAATTCTGATTTGTGAGCTTTGTTTTTAAACTTTGGGCTAACACAGCAAACCCTAGGTACGACTTTTAGCTCATTTATTATTTGAACTTGGTTCAAGCATCTTGGGGACTTGGGTTGTCATCTAGCTATTACTTACCATAAGAAAAGAAGAGTTAAAGTAGAGTATACCTAATGGGGACCCTTAATCTGATTACACGCACAAGAGAAAGTAGGAAGTAGGAAGAATCTCTTGAATGTGAATTGCAAACCTATACAAAAGGGAACTCAATTTTTTGAAGTGTTTTGCAAAGAGTAGGAAATAAACAAAGGAAAGAAATAAATGAAAGGAAAAAAATTAAAACTAGCGGAAATTTGAAAAGGTTCCTATGCTGGGTCTAGTCGGATTTGATTTAAACTGGGCCTAGAATTTAGCATTTAAGGCTTTGGGATGACAACGACTTGTTACGGCTTATCACAAGTATGATAGCCTATCACAAACGTCATCACCCCTAAGAAGAGGTTTCCTTAAGTTTGGCCTATCTGACGATATTTCTGATAGCTTATCACAGTTGTGATGGCTTATCAGAGATGTCTCCATGGCCTTTCAGCTGACCTCCTCCTATTTCACTTTCCCTATACTAAATCCTAACTATAAAAATAAAAACATTTGCTTAAACATAAAATCTTTGGGTTGCCTTCCAATAGCGCCTGATTTACTGTCATGGAACGATTTGGTTGTCTTGAATACTCAAACTTTGCCAAGACAACCTATTATACCCCTTTACCATCATCATAGAAGACGTCAACGATTGTAAAAACACTCATCTCGTGTTGCTGAGTCATGTATGGGTGTATTTTGAAGCGTGTTTCTTTTTCATTGAACCTGAACATTACCTTGTTCAACTCTATGTCTACTAGAACTCTCCCAGTTGTAAGTAATGGACTACCTAAGATGATGGGCACTTCAAAATCCACTTCGCAATCTAGGACCAAAAAATTAGCAGGCAGAACAAAATCAGCTACCTTTACCAAAACATTGTGCAGTATTCCCACAGGCTACTTCACAGATCTATCTGTCATAACCAACCACATATTTGTTGGGGTAGTATCCCCCAAACCCAATTTCTTGTACACAACCAGTGGCATTAAATTTATACTGGATCCCATATCGCATAGTGCTTTTGTGAACTTCAGGGGGCCAATAGTACATGGGATGGTAAACGCTCCTAGATCTGCCTTTTTCTGCACTAAAGACCTTGTAGAGATAGTGCCACACTGGAGAAGATTGTCCTCCGGCTCATGGCTAACCTTCCGTTTCTTGGTTACAAGGTCTTTCATGAACTTTGCATAGCCTGGAATTTGCTCAACTACCTCAACCAAAGGCACATTAATTGTCAATTGCTTGAGCATGGCCATGAATTTGTTGAATTTTGCATCATCAGCCTTTTTCTTTAATTGTTGAGGAAAGGAAGGTGGTGGTCTTGGGATAGATTTCAACACCACTTCCTCTTCCTTTTATTTTTCTTTCTCCGAAGCATCAACAGAACTACCCAACTCTTTATACTCCACTGGTTTGCTTTCTTCAGATTTATCAACAACCATCTCACCATCTACAAATTTGCCCACAGAATGGCCAGGTAAGATCTTACCACTCCTAGTGGTAATCTCCATACATGATCCATCATTCTACAGATTCTAAACTGTATCACTAGGTAAAGTACCACTTTTTCTTTGGTTTTGTGTTGCGAAAAGTTGGGTCATTTGCTGCTACAACTGCTTGATAGGAGTGGAGTGTAAACTAACCAAATTACTCAGGGTAGATAATTCACTCTTCATAGTGGTTACCCATGAGTTGGTAGCCTCAACTCCCTTCAACAATTTTTCCATCATGTCCTTCATAGATATTTTGCCAGATCTAGTTGGTGCAACATCCCGAATTCCAGGAGGAACATACAAACCACTCCTATCATTATTGCTTCTCCAGTTTCCTTGTTTCCTATCTTTATAATCAGGCTTGTCATAAAAGTTTCCACCTTGATTCCCTTGCCTATTGCCTTAGAAACCCCCTTGATTATTAACATAATTTTCCTCCTCATCTGCATCAATATCAAAAGTGCACTGAGATTCCATAGCCTTAACTTTTTAAGTCTTGCCTGACAGTAAGTGCTTGGTCAGCAAGTCCATCTGAGTCTTTAAGTGAGCCATGTCTTGGTCTTGCTCCTCATCCCTTCTCTACTACTCCACAGTCATATCACCAGAAATAGTCGGGCTAGCTACCACAGAATCCCAGGTATTCCAAGCCCGACTCTTTTTGGTCATACAATTTAGCATGTCTGAAGCATCATGAAAAGAAAGGTCAATGAACGAACCACCTGCAGCATTATCTACAATTGGATTTGTCACAGAGTTAAAAGCTCTGTACAAAGTCTCCATCAAGTTCAAGTCCGTCATGTTATGGTTCGGACATTGTGCCATCTTTTTCTTAAATCTCTCCCAAGTTTCATGTAATGCTCCAGTCGGAAGATACCTGAAATTACTGATCTTATCCATCAACTTTATCCTTTTGGAGGGTGGAAAGAACCCTTCTAGGAACACCTCTTTCAGCTGTCTGCAGTTGGTTATAGAATTAGGATCCAGCTCATTTAACCACATTGTTGCATCCCCAGATAGAGACAATGGATACAATATCAACTGGATCACATTCTGTCTTACTCCCAGATTATCAACAGATTTGCAAATGGTGATAAAGTTCACTAAATGAATGTTCAGATCATCACCAGGCAAGCCTCCAAACAACACCTTCAAATTCAAAAGTTGAATCATAGTACTTGTTATGCTGAATTTTACAGTAGGTACCAACGGTGGTAGAATGATAGCACCCGTTGCACCTTCTCCATCCATTCCTTCATCATCGTCACCAACCTCGTAATGGAAAGTCTGTTGACCATACTTTTCTCTGACTGGATGGTTTCTGTTGAAATTTCGCTGCACTAGTGTAGCAATTTGCTCAGCTCGCCTTGGGTTTTGAGGCTTCGGCAATTCCTTATCACCCAAGTCTTCATCATCAGGGTTCAGGTGATGTACTTGTTAACCCTAGTTCTATACGTTCACCTGATCCCTGGCTAAGGCTGCTAGTCTATCAGCCTCTTGCTGTTCTGCCATTTTCCCGATCAGCTGAGGTTCCGGATTAATTGGTAATAATGGTTCTCTAGAACTTCTTGTTTTTAGCATAAACAACAAGGAACCTACAATAAACAAAAACAACAAATAAACGTAAATCTAGGAAACCTAACTAAGAGTCAATTAGCGCACACAACTTTCAGTTTACAACCATAATCTTTGGCAATGATGCCATTTTTGATAACACTCAAACTACAATCTTGAATGGGTGTAAGCGATCGTTGTTAATATAAAACCCAATTAGGTTGGGATCAAATCCCATAGGAAATATGGTGTGAACGCAAGTCGTTTGCGATGTAATTCACTGATAGTTTAACGTTTCCTGAAATGGGGGTTGAAGTTTCACAAATAATTGTTTGTCACTTTAATTTTGTTGTTTGTAATCAAGACTTTATGAAATAACCAGAATTATGTTCACTAGGGCTTACGGTACATGACAGATGCTAAAGGTGACTCAAGATTCTCACGGTGGTTAGGATAACAAGCTATCTTTATCGATGATATGCTAAAATGTCTCTCGACCTATTTAAGCGTCTAATTTCCTAAGCTATCACGGTGGTTACGGTAATCAACCTTGTTACAACGCTGATTATTAAACGAAGTATTTTCGAGTCCCTGTTGATAATTCATTTCCTACTGTATATGATTTCTTTCTCTAGAAAATCAAAGTAGTTGTGTCTACTGTTTGCAACTAACAGCCATTAATTAAAATCTCAAAATAATCAAGAAATCCTAGAACCTATTAAATCTTAAGTATTTGGCACCTCATCACGACCTAACCCTAACTGGTATAGTAGCCCTGTGACCGCCCTTATGAGCTCTAATACCTCTACCTCTCACACCTTTGGTAGCATCCCTACCTATCATGACTGAAATAGAAGCAACTCCAATCAGACAGCGGGGACTATTCTTGGCCAAATTGCTAATCTTAACATATATAAAGCAACCTCTACAAATTGAGTCGATAGGAGAAGGTACGACTGGGCCTAAACGAATACCCTGAATTGTTGTACTAGAAGACCCACTACCCGAACTATGCAAGGCTTCCTGCACTAGCCTATCATAATACCTATGAGAACCTCTAAAATCTCTACCTTAAGAGGTGTGTCCTCTGAAATAACGAAAATAGCATACCTTCTTAGTACCTCCCTGAGATTCTCAAAGAATACCCTCAGTCATCTTAGCATGATCCAGTATAATCTATAAAGATGCTCAAAATACAACTATCTAAGACATAGTCAACCGAAGAGAAACATCCAACCCCTTTACGAACTTCTGAATCTTCTCAGACTTAGTGGAAATACTGGCATAAGAGTATCTAGATAAGGAATAGAGGCATGCCTCATACTCTTTAACATCAATGTAGCCTTGCTCCAGTCGATCAAACCCATTTCTCATCCGTTCTCTTAGACTATAATGAAAAAATCACTCTAAAAGGGCATCGACAACTATTCCTAAGTCATCTCAAGAGAATAAAGAGATTTGCAACCAACCCATAACATCAATGAATCTCTAGCAGTATTTCTAAAAAAAAGTACTATAAGCAACCCCATGTGACTCAAATGAACCCAAATTATGCAACTTCTCTAGACAATCAATCAAGAACTCGTGTGCATCCTCGCCCACAATACCACTAAGTTAAAGAGGACCCAAATGAGTAAATCTCTTAAACATCTTGTGATCCTCAGAAGACATAACTATACTCACAACAAGTAGAGGCATGGTGAATCTTGGGTATGAGATCCCATCTTGGGAGATAACATAGATGAAGGCTGAACTCCCGACTTTAAAGTACCATACTCAGATGCCAGCATTAAAATAGGAATAGTACCTGGGGTCTAAGGTGTACCAAGAGTAGAATCAGGTGCAATTGGAGGAACCATACTCGAGATTGTAGAAACACCAAGAACACTCAGTAGAGCAGCATCCAAAAAGCTCAAGCGAACCAAAAACCCCTCCAACACTAGGGTAGAAGAACTCAATAGAACTGAAGTAGGATTCATACCTCCAACATGCTTAACACAAGGCTCATGGGAATATGCCATAGCATTACTCCTAGACGGGGCAGATCCACGTGCCAGTCCACTACCTCGAGTCCATCCATGACTTGTAACTTGCCCTCTAGACTGGGTTCTCTCCCTTGATGAAGGCTTTATATCTCTAATATCTTGAGATCTAGTCAGTACCATTTGCGTATAAAGAGATTAAAATATGACTTAGAACACAAGGTATGAAAGAAATTTGTATAATATAAAAGAAAATAAGGGAAATTCATAATGACATTATATAGCCTCTCGAAGGTAAATATGGAAGTCTAAGTACTAATCTATGTGAATCTGTTAGCTATCATATTCTTACGCTATTAAGACTAATGAAACTGGTTGCTCTGATACTAATTTCTTATGACCTAAAATCCAACGATTGCGATGGCACTTATCGCGGCGAACCTTGACAAGTAAGCCCATCACACAATTGATACAAAAGAGAAAATACTAGTCAAAACCCAAAGCAAGGCTCATAGAATGAAGTTGAACCACAATTAATATCATGGAAGTGGAAAGAAGCATAAACAATAATATCACAACTTCCAAAACCTACAGTCACATTGTAAGAAGTACTAGTACAACTCAAGAAAACACAAAACATAGGAATAATTCCGTCTCTAAATAGTAATAAACATATAGTCTAATAAGAAGAGGTAGTAGTAGACACCAAATGCATGAAATCTATTGCTACCTCATAAAGCTCCAAACATCACTCGAATCAACTAACGTTGGGCATACCCGAACCAAGATCTGCACTTAAAGGGAAATGTAGGAGTGAGTATGGCCTACTTATAATTATTAGGTATCATAGGCCGGTTAAGAAAAGTAGATAATGAAGAAAATAAAATACACATTTAGGGCACGTCACCTGTAATCAGAATATATCCCACAATGATAGCCAACACCGTTTGCACCGACAGTTTTATGATACTCAGATATATTACAAGAAACACCAGAAAAGACAACAAGTATACATTATACCACATAAAAGTAAAGCATAGAGTTACAACATATACAAGTACATCAAGTATAAGTAAAGAAAGATATAACAATTGGATAGGTAATAAGTTAAGGAAAAAATGCAATCACATTAAAAGCATATTAGAGTAAATATGATAAATAATGAGACGATGATGATGTAATGCACGAGGTCACCGCACAACACCCGAGATTATCGCACAATCTCCGTATACACCTACGGAGCTAAAGCTGCAACATGTAGGACCAATGAGGGGTTAAACAACCCATATACAATCCATATCCGTATCCATCCCCAATGCATCCCTTAGGGAGAGTTTTTATAAAATGCCACCTTTTCTGTTTGAAAAAACCAGTGTTTCTCAATGTTTCTAGTATTTGTACGGTAGTACAAATATGTCATGAATGCACATGATATGGAGATGTAATGCTTACAACTAACAACAATGAGTATTTCCATATCCAACCAATATACAAACCAGGTAAGCTATATCCATTTAATATATTCTACCATTCAAGAAAACCAACATGATTCTATGTTAATAGAGTATGAACACATCATAATATACAATTGATACCATAATAGTCCTTCCATCAAACAAGATACAATTATTTTCAAGTATATAAGATATCAATATCACGGAGGACCCCACACGGTCACACATAGCACATAATATCCCAAAACTATCAAATACTTCACATATAGGCACCCATACGGGCACAACACAATAAGATACCCATTATTTATGTTTAGTTCCTACACCCTCAACATAATTACCTCGAAGGTCGAAAACCAGTATACAACACTTTCATTCCAAAGACTTACTCCTTAAGAATGATCTTAGAATCAACTACAACATAAAAGTATAGAATCTAAGCATCAAAATAATGCAAAAGAAACTTATAGTACCTATTTTTATGTCAGGGTCAAAACGGACCCCCGAAATGAGTTTTTGAAAAAAGAAGGGCAAAAATCATAAATTTGTTTCAAAACATGTTCCTCATATTTTTAAAAGTCTACAGATAAAAATACAAGAAAAAATAAGTTAAAAATTAGGTTCAAATTAAAGAAAACCCATTTTTAAACTTTACTAGGTAAAATCCCCGAAATCCATCTTAAAGTAAAGAATCAAAGTTTTTTTGAAGATGAAATTGAGGAAAAAGTGGTAATTAAGAGTTTAAAAACTCATCAAAGTGAAAAAATTTTGAAATTGGGGTTTAAATTGGAATAATACAATTTTTAAGCCTTACGGGCCAAAATCCAAAAATTTCATTCTTTAAACCCTATTTAAAATAAGATATAGATGATAAAGCTTGAAGAAAATAATTTAAATAGGTGTTATGGAGCTTAATCAAGCTTAGAAGTGGAAGAAATAGCTAAACATCATGAAACCCTAAGCTCCAAGTCTCAAAAATGGAGAAAAATGGTGAAAACTAGGTATTTATATACACAAGCATCGAGATCGTGTACCAAGTGTCGCGATTGTGGTACCTAGCTAACAAGGGTATTGCGATCATAGACTAAGTATCAAGATCACAACATATGTCTATAGGATTCAATAGCGAGGAGCATCACGATTACGGGTGCACCAACTAAGTGGTGCACTAACTGGGGACTTGCTGCATTCCAAGTCACCAGGGTCTTGGGATTCATCCAAAATCCCATGAATGCAAAAAAAATATGCTACCATTTCAAATTTGATGCTTCAAACTCAATGGAGATATAAGATTTTCAAAAAAATATCATTTTCACAATGTTGACCCCGAAATCCAAAATCATGATTTTCTGGACTGAGGATCAAAATGAGATTGAAAACCCATAAAACCACACCAACCATGTTACCACTCTAAAATCGATGTTTTGGATCTTCTGGTGCAGTTTGGTCTACCATTCATTGGATGGATCAAGAGATGTTGAATGAAGTCAACTATAACTCTCTCGAAACCACCAAGAACACAATATCATATAAATGGCACCAAAATACATCAAAAATCATGGCAAGCATCCCCACTCCCCAGAAATTCAATAATACAACCACAGGAAGGGGGAAATGATAAAATTACATAGAAACATATATTTCAAATATTTCATTAAAATTTGAATCGTTACAATAGATCATTAATCCTAGGAAAGGGATACTTATTTTTTACTGTAACCTTATTCAACTGACAATAGTGTATACATCTGAAGAGTCACATCTTTCTTTGGGATGAAAAGTATAGGAACACCCTACAGAGAAATACTAGGATGGATGAAACCCTTATCAAGAAAATCCTTCAACTACTCTTTTAGCTCCTTTAGTTGAGTCGGAGCTATCCTATAAGGACGAATGAAAATGGAATGGGTATCAAATAGAAGGTCAATCCCAAAGTCTATTTCTCCATAGAAAAGAATCCTAGGAAGATCACCAGGAAAAAATTTTAGCAATTCATTAACCAGTGGGACAAATTGTAAAGAGGGACCTTCAAGAATTAGAATTCTTAACCCGAACTGGGTGATATCAACACCCTTTGGAAATCAATTTTTGAGTTTTATGATGGGAAATGAACCTCTCTTTAGGCATTAAGTAACTTTTCTCCCATTCAATTTTTGGTTCATTAGGAAAATGGAAACTAACCTTTCGGGAGCATAGCATGAACAAAGTCAATCGATTCCTAAGATAACATCAAAATCTACCATGTCTATCTCTATTAGATCCACAAATATCTCCCTATGATGAACTGACATAACACAACCCCAATATAATTTTCTAGCAACAATAGAATCACCTACCCAAGTAGAATTAAAAAAGGGGATGAAAATATTTTTAGGACAAAAACCAAGGTGCATAGAAACATAAGTGGTCATATAGGATAAGGTAGAACCCAGATCAAGTAGACTATAAACATCAAGAGAGAAAAGTTATAACATCCCAGTGAGAGCATCTGGATTTGTCTTGGATTCTTGACGATTAGAAAGTATGTACAGGCAATTTCGACCATTGACGGTACCTATAATGGAAATCTAGACGTTATTAGCTGCAGTGGAAACTTTAGCTATCAAAAAATTTCACTGTAGATTTCCAGGTTGACCATAGTTAAAACACAAATTCCTTCGTCTGTATAAAAACCATGGTGAAGCTACCCATAAAATCGACATGGAGGGTAAGGTAGGGCTGACTGAGGTCTACTAACCTGAGACTGGGCACTCTGTGTCTTCGGACCACTGTTGGCTTGAAAGTGATGATCACCTGAAGGCTTAGGATAAGGAGCATTGGCTTTCGAATAAAAACTTTCTTAATTCTTCTTCTTGGTCCTTTATCTACAATTTCTCCTACTATTCTACTAACTTATACCCTGCTCTGAATATCTAAACTTCTTGTTCTACCTCTCTTCCATCTCTACTTGTTTCTTTTTCTCATTCCACACCTACTACGTATAAACTAATAGCCTATAGATGTCCATGTCATTATCTAACATTGCAATCATGCATTCCAACACCAAGTTGCGAGATGACCTAGAAGCAAAGTTTCTCATTTTGGACCTCATATTAGATACCAACTCTAATGCATAATGGGACAACTATTGAAATTTTAGGGAATTACACGTTCATATTCATCTTTCCCTACTTCAAGTTCACAAACTCTTTGGCCTTAGCCTATTTCATCTTCTGAGAAAAGAAGTTATCAAGAAAGGCACCTAAAAACTTATCCCACACCTCCGGCTCAGCATTATCACCCCTTATCGTTTCCCACTCTTCATACCGCTAGTAAACCATATCTTTAACTAATAAGCAGCAAACTCCACATCCTATAAAATAGTAGCATGTATAACCTAGAAAATTTTCTCTATCTCATCAATAAACTCTGAGGATCCACCTCAACTTTAGAGAATATAAAGTTTGGGGATTTAATATAATAAACTAGTTAAATAGGGTGGGTTACCTCTACATCTTCCCTAGGTGAGATAGATGTTCCAATAGAGTTTCTATGATTGTCAGATCTTCTGGGAGAAAGTATCTGAAATACAAGTAATTTAGGAGTTAGAGAAGATTCAGGGTAAACTAGACTCTATATCATGAAATAGAACACAAGAAAGGAAAATATTCCTAAATGTCCCATAACCTCCATTTATATGTGTTGCGTGCCACACACTCATAAAAGATACTCTACTTGACATGGCTTTATAGACAACAGGTGACCTTGAACATGAATCTGATACCAACTTTATCACGACCCTAACCAAGGCCTAGTCATAATGGGTATCTAAAGTCTATCATGGGCTGGAGACCACCTCATTAGCCAAACCTCCAAAGCATAATATAACAAACAACGGAAGCCAACTAAAGTGATAAATAAGATAAATGAATCAAATAAAATCTAAGAGTCTAAACATGGCAACCAATCATCCCAATACTATCCATATAAGTCTTTAAAAACAAAAATACCAAACTAGGTCGAGACATGCTCCCGACCATGATAAAAGAGAATTCATAATTCCTAAAATTTGAAAAGAAACTTAATGAAATGGTAGTATTTTTTGAAAGATAGAGGCTCACCACTTCACAACAACTCAACCAACGTATCATACCATCTAACACTACACAATATTAACAGAAAGCCCCTTAAACACTATATCATGAAATGGTGCAGTGTCCAGGGATAGTCAATAGGACTAGCACCGACATGTAACTCAGAAAAAAAGGATAAAATAATGCCATTGCCAAAAATCAGTTAAAATCAAATGCACAATATTCATATATATATATATATATATATATATATATATGTGAGTTTAAACATGGGAAAATACTCAATAGGGACAAGGGTCATGAATATGCACAATAGTCAATAGGGACAAGGGTCATGAACATGAGAGTTTAAACCATTAACCTGAACTCTGTAACTTGCTATGCCTAAAAGAACCCATGGGCTATATGGGTCTGACTCCCTCTGTCGGAAGGGCCCTAGTGCACGTTATCTGCATGGGAAACTATGGTAAGGATAAAGACACCAAGGCAATATCCATCCAAAATATACTGTGTGTAACAAGAATATGGTCACATAGACCTCTATGCCATCAAACTTGATTTCTAGTGTTGCCCTCTCACTCCCAAGACTTACACCTTCAGGGTGAGCTACATAATTTCCTGTAAGGTCAAATTAAAATAATTTGTGCATAATCCAACCATTCATCAAGGAGTTCTTATTAAGGTATTTTTCAAACCTGGTATCTTCATACCAATAAGCTTGCAAGCTTATATAATTATGTCAAGCCAATTCATTTAACCGTTAGACTCTCAAGTTTCATTTAAAATCTAAACATGGCCACCAAGGGCCTTCAAAAATTATTTTTATCCATTTATCCTTTAATGCAATTTAATATTTTCAAAAGATAACTTAAATCATGCCATTTTCCAAATTTAAGATCCAGTTTACAAGATAGGTTGAGGCTAATGTCATTACCAAATTAAAAATTCCATCCAAATCCAACTATGTTGCACCAACTCAATGCAAACAAACCATTTATCAAGCATGAATAACACATTCAAAACATGGAAAAATAATTCAAGTAATAATCTATCAAAATCCTTCAACCCAATTTAAACCCAATAATTTAAACACATAGAGGTTGAATAAGTAAATGCCACAATGTAAAAACGCAAGTTAGGGATGAGCAACATGCCTAAAATATTGTGAAAATTGAAGAGGACTAAAAGTTTGGAGCCTAATTATTGAATTCCTTGTAAAACCCTAGTATCTCTTGCTTTGGGAGTCAAGGAGGAAAAGAGTAAAGTTTAATCCTGATAACTAAAGGCAAAAGGGTCATTTAGGTGTATTTAAGTCGTGGGAAAGAGTTTGTAGGGAGGAAAGGACCAAAAAGACCCTAATAAAAACGTGTAGAAAAATCTCGAGAACAGTGATCATGACTTAGGTAATGACTCGTGAGGTCTAACCACGAGTCGCGGCCCGAAGTCCTTACCTTAGGATCGACAATCCAATCCTTCACTGTTATGACAATAAGTCTCTCATAATGACTCATTGTCTGACGTAACAAGTCGTCATGAAGAATTGTGGTCAGTGGTTGAACTCTTAGGTTTCCTTCTTTTGTGAAAATGAATACCTCCTACCGACTTATTGTGTCTCATAACGGTTCGTACCCTGGAACTCGTTGTCAAAGGATCAAAACTTGGGCTTCCTTACTGTCGTGGTAACAAGTCTTCCGAAAGACTAGTTATTTTTCACAATGAGTCGACGTCAAGGTCGTTATCATTGGTTGTTTTGACATCACTTCAGTAACTTGGCTAGTTCAATTATTCATCTCTTGGAGAGTCTAGAGCCCAAGAACTTGGGGTGTTACACAATGCCTCAACTTTTACTAATTGGACTCAACTAACTTGAAAATGTATTCTATCATTCTGGTACCATTTCTTATATAAAATAATTACCATATTGTGGGACTTTTCTCGTAGATAAAATATTATCAAGGGCGGATCAAGCGAAGGGAGTTAAACGACACCACTATGTTATACATACATGCATGCATACATACATACATACATACGTACATATATATATATATATATATCCACATATATATATACATATATATATACATACATACATATATATATATATGTGTATAGATAGATTTAGATATATATTCGGCTAAATGACATTGTTTCACCACCTAGATTTTATATTTGTGATGGGAGATCAAACATGAACCTAAGCATATTTTGCAAGATATAACATATTATTGCTCATGTGGTTTAGTATAACTAATCTAAATCAATTTATCAAGTATATATTTATAATTGTGATATGAGGCAACTTACTGAAAATTCTGGGTGTACCACTAGATGTCATGATATTGATGTAAAATTATACCTTTGCAAATATTACGTACCATTTTGGAGACATTATACCGAGTTTTGTTGCGCGCTTTAGCAAGGTTTACCAAAGAATCTAGGTCACATATGATATTATTTCATATTCGAGCACATTAAGGGTGTATTTGCTAAAATTGTACTTGATAGTTTTGGGATACTATTCTTTGTTGACTTACCCAGTATCAAAAAATATGAAAGAAATTCACTTATGTTTTTCAAAAATAGTTTGCACAATAAATATTCTTCTTCGAACCAAACAGTCCCTAAGTTTGTGTTATGTACTTAAATTTTTCGTTTTGTTCCTTCCAATAATACAGCATGTTATATCTCATATTTTAATAGATTCTAGCGAATCTTCACCCCTTTTGTTTAGACGCTTAAAATTGACGATACTAAAATGTTCACGACGAAAAAATTTATTATTTTTCTATGGAAATTTTCTTCTGAAAAATGATCGGTGGCTATTTTCACATATGTTTTTATTGAATCATTGACAAAAAATTTAATAGTGTTTTCATATGAAAAATTTAAGAAGCTTCTCAGTATTTTAATGAGAATCTACTTTTGACCTTATATTTTTTCAGTAAGCTGATTTGGTAGAGAATGAATGAAAATATCCTGTTTTATAACACATATTTTTCATTAATTCACAGTGAAAAGAACAGCTATTTTTAGTAATGGTTAAAATCTTACATGTGATAAATTTGATACTTAGACCCTCCAAAGCACATGATTAATAAAAAAGATCCTTAAGATAATTGCGAAATGATTAATTAGATAAGTACAATATATAATAGTAGAATGGCTTGTATATCAATCACTGAGAGCACTCTCATAATTGTTATGACAAGACATGGCCTTGGTGTAGAAATTTAAACAAATATCTTGCAAGATAATGTTATCTTTGGTATGGTTACACATTCAATATGACATGCTATGGTGTTATTGCGGAAATTTCCTAGATGTACGTACATGTGTCACTTTCGCTTGTTAAAATGGATTTCATATAATCTTATAGTATCTGACTCATGTGCATCTTTCCTAAACTTAACTAAGACGTTACGGGTATGAAGAATGGAGTGAGCTTCGCAACAACCATTATAGTAACTGTACATTAAATTAATACTTAATAAACAAAAGTAAAAAAGGATCAAATATGCCCATAAACTTTACAAAAATTTTCAGATATATTCTTCGTTAAAAGTTTAGCTCATCAATGGTCTTGTCGTCCAAGTCTTGGGTCATATATACCCCTGTTGTTCAGTTTTGGGTCATATATATCCCTGTTGTCAAGTTTTAGGTCATATATAACCCGGTTATCGTTGATTGCTTTGCTAAACTTTTTCAAACCCCGTTTTTCTATTTTTTTTAAATCATATTTCCACATCACTTTTTAATTGTCATCGCGCATATAATTAAATTCACTCCTTTTTCTACACATTAACCATTCATCAAATGCTCTCATCTACCTCACAATTTATTTAAATTTTCGCTAATTTGTCAAAATTTGTTTGTTGAGTTTTTCGATACTTGCATTACCCCTAGAATAATCAAGTAAAAAATGAAAAAAAATCAAGAACGCCTCATAAAAACTCAATGCATAATTGCGATAAAAATCAAGAATTAATGTACTTACCAACTGAAAATTATTTTAGTATCATATCTACTGACTTCATTTTTCACACCACCATCAATTCCAACGTCAAGAATAAGAAGAATAAGGAAAACCCAAGTGAGAAATTGAGATGTAGAAGTCTAAAGGAGGTGGCCATATAGAGACAGCAAAAACAAGTTGTCAATTGTGAGGATATCTTTTGTACGTATGTATCTATGCATGAGAGAAACAATTGTCCAAGAATCTGAAAATACAACAAAAAGATTTCGACAAATTAGAGAAAATCCAAAGAGATTGTGAGATATATAAGAGCATTTGACGGACGTAGAAGAAGGGGTGAATTAATTATATGTGATGTTAGCAATAAAAATATGATGTGACAAATATAATTTTTTAAGAAAAAAAAAAGAAAAAATGGGTTGGAAAATTCCAGCAAAGTAATTAACGGTGATAGGGGTATATATAGCCCAAAACTTGACAAGAGGAGTATATATGATCCAAAATTTAACAACAAGGATATATAAGGCTTGGACGATAAGGACATTAATGTGCTAAAATTTTAACGGAGGGTGTATATGAATATTTTTACAAAGTTTAGGGACATATTTGACTCTTTTCCCCAAACAAAATATATCTCCCACATCATAATATACTAGTGCTAGTTACTTCCTTCATTCTTTTTTGCTTGTCACTTTTTGACAAGACATATTCATTTAAAAAAATAATTATTGATATGAATATTTTATCATACTATCCATATTTATTGATGTTTAGAGTAATATGTTTTAAAAATGGTTTAGAGAATAACTGACTAATGCTAAGATTAAAATAGAAAAAATTATTTCATCTTTCTTAATATGTCAAAAGTGAAAATAAAAATAAAAGTTCAATTAGAAAAATAGTGACAAGTAAAAGTAAACGGAGAGAGTAATTAAATCTTTCAAAAAAAAAAACAATAAACAATCAGAGGTGAATTTAGGTGCTATTTGGGGCACGTGAATCTGTGCTTATTCTATAAAATTACATATTTTATGTAAATATTTTTTAAAATTAATTTAATATTACCCATTAACACTCATGATACCCAAAGACTTGATGTTGCACTTGGCTAAAAGCTTATCTATTTTTTGAGAAAAATAAAAGTTTATTCGCTCTTAGCACATTTTTTTCTTCTTTATTTTAATTTAATAGTTCAGTCATAGTCTAGATATCATAGAATTGTCTTTATAGATAATTTAGAACTCTTTCCTATATCTATCTATCTCCAATCTATATGTGTGTAATGAACGAAATTATCGAAGATAACTAAATCATTTAAACTTTTTTTTTTCGTCATTGAATACAGTGATATTTCTTTTTGAATTTCGTAATCAACATTTTGTTGTTTGGCAATAACACATTTGGAAAACATGCACTCCATTAATGAATGGGAAAAATTCATCCCTCAGCATACTAAAGCCCATAACTAGATCACATTGAAATATTTTAACATAATTATTTTAGATAACAAAAATAGCAATACTTCCAAAGACTCTGATTTCATGTCTTTTATTTATCCTTCTAAAGTTTTCATCTCTTTTACTTTGCATATTTTATCTCCTACAATTTAACTTTCAACTTCAACACATATTCAAATGATTTTCACCCCAAAATTGTGAGTTCACTATATTTTCTCCTTAAATGTTTCAAAAATCACATGACATTAGTTGTATCGATAGTGAATGTGGAGAAATTAGTTCTAGAGTTTTCATGGTCCGTTAATAGAGAATTAGGTGTTTTCTAGTGTGGGATTGTGGTGGTGGAGAACTAGAAGCAGTTGTTGGGTGTTCAGTGGTGAGAGTGATGTGTGGAAGTGATGTGATTTCACCGACCGGCAACGACAACTGCATGGTGGTGAAACGAAATAAAGTGAGGAGAAAATGGAGATTATAAGTGTATGATTGGTTGATATGGATTGTCGTCAATGGAGGGAGTTGTTTTTGTTTTTGATGAAAAATTGATATTGAGGAGATGACTATTAATGGAGAAATTGTAGGAGACTTATGGCGATATTGTTCATGGTATTTAATGCAAAAGGGGATTGTCGGTTGTTGTTCATGGAGTTTCAAAAAAAGAAGTCAATGTTGGCAGATTTGTCTGATGCAACATAGTTTTCTCATTGAATAAGATTTTATTTTTAGAGTTTCGTTTTAAGATCTATAATGGTGATTTTCAATTTCTTTCTCAGATCTATGTTCAAAGTACATTCAAAGTGCCACTTATATCATATTTACTTTGTTATTTTTCTTTCACTCTTCATTCAATTTTATCTAATTTCTCCGATTTCAATTATGTTCTTATTTGTACATTTGCATCAATGTATAAATGGATATACATTTGTATATTTACATCATGGAATGTTATTTCAGTGAATTTTGTATGGTCGAAATGTATTTGTTGATGGATTTAAGTGTTGTATCTATACTTGACGTCAATAAAGCTTAAACTTGTAGTAGTATACGTATATCAAGACAAATAAATAAATTATTATATGCATTTCAAAGAATGATGTCCGTGTTTAAAGGCTCTATATGTTGTATATGTATTTGAGTTCATAAATATAATTTGTGTTATATATAAATAAGGCCTGAATTTGCCGTTGTATACATATTTCAAAACAAATTCTCCCTTCATCTCAGTTTATATGAGGTAGTTTGACTCAGCATGATATTTAAGATAGAAACAAAGATGTTTAAAACTTGTGGCGTTATATAAGTGACAGATATTTGTGTAGCTATAAATTATTTCACAAAGGGTAAAACAGGCATTTAAAAGTTAAATAATTATTAAATATAAAAGTGTGTCATTTTTTTTTGGTACGAACTAAAAAATAAATTATGTCATATAAATTGGGACAGAGGGAGTAAATAAATTTGTAAATGTACTTCAAAGAATGATGACAGTACTAATGGATATGTCTGTTGTATATGGTTTTGAGGTCTTAAGACACTTATAGATGCATATTTAAGAACATAAAAATAGTTTCTATTTGATAAATACATATCTTATGTAGACAACACATGTTATCAACCAACACAAGTTTATGCAACTTAAATCATACTAGTGTAAATAATACTTGTTTATATTGTAATAAAAAAGAAAAATTTGGCATACAAATATAAATAATTAAATAAAATATATTTTTTGTTAAAAAAACATATAATAAAAAAAAGAAGAAAATGAGAGAAAATGCAAAATACAAAGAGGATGAGAATAGAAAAATATAAAATATCAAATACAGAAAAAAGGATAAAGAGAATACGATGAGAGAGAGAGAGTGAGAGGGGGGGGGGGGGGGATTAAGAAGAGATCTTTTTTTATCATTCAAATATATTTTGAGTTTTGAATCTCGTTGAAAAAAATTGTCTATTGAGAAATATAATCTTCTATTAATTGGGTGAACGTGATTTAAGAAAGCTGATTTTTTTCTTTTTAAATTCAAGTTATTACCTAAAAATAAAGTAACTAATTGTACCTTTATATTTATCTAATGTTATCTTGTGCATCAAATAGATATACTATTTTGGGTAAATACAAAAAAGTTGCTATTTGATTCTTAGTTAATAAGCCTAGTTTGTTATTTTTGAACTTTGCCCTTAATTAATAACTAACCATGATAGTCAAATATTTTGTTGCTAAAAATTCTTGAGATATTTGTGCTAGAATTTTACGTCTCTTTGAGAATTTTTAAATGTGTGTGATTTTGGGTGAATTTATGCATTTTAGCGTTGCTATTCTAACCTTTTTAGCCTTGTTTTGAGGATGATTCATGTTCTTAGTGTGGTGATAATAATATAAATGTGCATCTAAGTGTCCGTGTATGTATTTACAATGTTTAATAGTGTTTCCACATAAGTTTTTATTCAAATTGATCAATTAGAAGTCAACCGAGAAAACTAGTGTGACTAGCTTGAGTTAGGTATTTGTCTAGTCTATCGTATTGGGTTCTAACGTGTTTAATTAGTTTCTAAGGTTGTTATTGTGTATTTATATGTGAAAAACTTGTTGTAATGTTCAAGGGTTTATTGGATCAAGAAAAGAGTCAAACTAATAAGTTAGAAATCAAAGTGAATGAAGCCTATGCTTAGCTCGTGTTTCTAGTTCTCTATCTTGGATATTGTGTTATTTTGATCTCTAACTTGTTGTGTTTAATTATATAGGATTCTTAGTGAATGGATATGATGATATATGAAGGATATACAAGCTTCAAATCAAGTGGAAACAACTCAAAAAGGCTCAAAATGCTTCAACGAATGCACAATACCAAAATTGATGCAATTTGGACCCCTGGAATGTCCAGGGCGTGTGTGGGTACGCGTGAAGGAGTCTTGCATCATGCTTTATACCAGATAACTCCTAAGGGACCTAAAACAGTGCGTATGTGTGATATGCGTTCTTCGAATTCTCCATTCCTATGGAATACAACGTGCGACACATGCTCTATTTCACCGCTGGGTGTTTCACTCCAATTCTATTCCTAGATGGATTTAGCATACCCTTATGCTATAAATACATTTATGTAACACGTTTTTACATACTTTTTGACATCTTAGAGGACAAAGGAGGCTACCACAACTTCTTTTTAAGTTTTTAATATCAAAATTTTAGTTCTTTTCATGATTTGTATCATCAATCTAAGAGATTGAATGATGAATATGTCCATTACAGGCTAAAACTCCTATCCGGGGTAAAGGCTACAATCATGATTACTTTTGTTTTGAATTAACTTTATTGATTTTCTTATTAATATTAGTTGTTTATTTATTCTTATTTTAACTATTTTAAGGCTTAGCTACCCTTAGAATACATCCATTGTCAACCTTGTGAACTCGGGAGAGGGAATAAGAAGATAGAACATGGGAATAATCAGAGTATGGTTTGTGTTTCTTTATGAAATACGGTTTGTGTTTCTTTATGAAATATGACATTCAAATTAGTATCTAAGACAGGGACGTACTTAGATGCGTTACTTCATTCACATGTAGGATGATATTTGTAAAGAACTTCAGTGGACTATTACATCCCCGCTCAACTATATAGTTGTAAGGTTCAACATAGGTAAAGAATTAGAGGTTGGGAAATCATGAGCATACAATTAACCCTACGAATCAACAACCATGATAAGCAATTCAACAAATGAAGTTCAATAATATAGTAGGATTGTTCATAAATTAGAGGATAGGAAACCATGAGCATGCAATTAACCCTACGAATCAACAACCACGAAAAGAAATTTAACGAATGAAGTTCAATAATATAGTATGATTGTTCGTAGGCCTTAAACTTGGGCTCCAATCCATTGATTTTCATAAGTCATTACTTTACGTATTATTTTAGTTTATTTTTAGTATACAATTCTAAAACTATATTGTTTACTTTTTCTCATTCGTTAAACTAGAATTGGATAGGCGGCAAACACAAGTCGCTGAGAGATCGATACTTAGGCTTTCTTGAAGCCACTTTATTACTTGATAAGACCACGTACATTTGTGTATGTGCTTGGGCACTGTCAGTGTGACACACATGTTAGGTGATTACAATAATGAATTTTTTTTATAAATATATATCTCTACTTTGAATCATTATTAAGAATAATAATTATAGTTTTCTTAATTACAATTCATAGTAATGATTTGAGAAAGGAGTGAGACGAGAGAGATTGAGAAGGAAAAGAAAGAGGAAAGCGAGAGAGTTTGGAGAGAGATAGGAGAGATGATAAGATATAGGTTGTATCTAATATGGAGGCTGGATTCTTTTTCTTTCTCTATGCATTTATGTTTTACAATTTTAATTTTAAGTACAATATGTGCAACCGATAGACATAAATATATGTGTATGTCTTTTATTCTATTTATATACCAAGGTGTGCCAATGCATCTTTTTGATAACATAGATGAATTCATTTTTAGTATCATAAATTTATCACATACACAATTACATTCATATATCTATTTTTAGCACCATAAATGTATCACATCTGTATCATGTTGCTATCTGTTATTAATATAATAAGAAAGATGTGAAGCCAAGAGTCATTGAGTGGATTCTTTTGATGTAAGATATTAATCTTAAGATGAAGGATAGAAAAAGAGACTAAAAATAGGTAATTGACTATTTATCCAGACTTAAAGATTGGTCATATGAGACAAATGATTAGAAGAGTCTTTAGGAGTTTCCTGATGAATAAGTACTCCTTGAATTGTGTATTTTAGAGTTTTCATGGTATGCATATAGTATGAACTTATTAGTGAGTGGGATGTATCCTTTGGGATCAAACACCCAATATAAGAAGAAGCTCTACCCTTTTTCTCATTTCGATGTGTATGATAAGCCCCTTTTTATTAAAGTAAGGGTTAAATTAAGTCATTTAGAGATGCTTCCTCAAAGTGAGGTAAACTAGATTCTCAAGAAGAGTCATCCCCCCCATATGAAGGACATTATGGAGGTGAACAGATAACACAAAAGCTATTGAAATTTGATATTTTTTTGCCTACATTTTTTAAGAATGCATTAGAGTATGTGAAGGGTTATGATTAGTATCAAATAATAGGAGATATTTTTAGGAGGCATTCGATGTCTTTAAATAATATTCTTAACGTAGCGATATAGAATGTGTGGGTAATAGTTGTCATACTACCTTTCCAAAATCTTTTGACAATATGTACATTCTAGTTGCGGTTGATTATGTCTCTATGTAAGGGGAGATAATTTGTATTCTTACCACTTATGCTAAAGTTGTGGTGAAATTTGTCAAAAAACACATCTTCACAAGATTTGGACTCATCATTAGTGATGGAGGAACTCATTTCATTAATAATTGATTTCAAGTTTTATTTGCCAAAAAAATAGGGTACAACACAAGGTGTAAACTGTTTATTATCCCCAAACTAATGGCCAAGTAAAGGTGACTAACAAAGAGGTTAAGCAGATTCTTCAAAAAATGGTAAATTCACTGAGAATAAATTGTATAAACAAGTTTTTTGATGGATTATAGGCCTACCATACTGCGTACAAGACTCGTATTATTTCACCTTATTGGTTGGTTTATGGAAAAAACTTTCCATTTACAAGTAAGCATAGAGCCCAAATCTTATTAGTCTTCAAAAAATACAAAGCATGATATTTGTTAGCACAACAAAAAAGGATGTTGCAACGTCACGAGATCGATGGAATTTGGATTCAAGCGTATGAGAATTTGTAATATCCCAAACTTTTCTTAGCTTAGATTCGAGAGAGAGTTTTAAAAGTGAATATTGATTAGTTCATATGGAATTCATTAGATTTAGACCTCTCATTGTGTGGAAAATTGAATAAGATTTCCAACGATATAAAATTCGCCTAAATTCGATAATTGAGTAAGAAGTTATAGCTATTTTAAGTTCCAGTCGTAAAACACCGTGATTTGGGCTTTTAGAGCATCGCGAAGAAGCGTAAAATCATGATTTTCAATTTTTAGTGAAACTCCATGATTTTGGTGCATCATGGAGAGGCCCAATTTCTCATTTGACAATTTTCAATGTCACTCTGCAATACTAGTGCATTGCCCCAGTGGTCAAAACGACAAACATAAGGGGCTCCGCAATGGTGGCGTATCGCAGAGGGAATCCATTTACCAGTCGTATTTTTTTAGTGAGCCATCGCGAATGTGGCACATCGCGGTGGCCACCTAGTTCACAAAAATTTTATTTTTCAGTTCCGACTTAAATTTAAAAAGGGGTATTTTGGTAAATCCTCAAGCACCCAATTCGTCCAAAACAAAGGATTAATCATATCTCAAACACTTTATGCTCATTATTCATCATCCTCTTCAAAAGAAAAATCCTAGAAACCAAAAGCTTCTTCTCCAAGAAATCAAAATCCTCCATAAAATTTTCAAGAAAGCTTCAAATTGAGGATTTCCAAAGCAAGATAATCAAGAGCCCATCATCAAGATCTCAATAGGAATCCAAAATTCCAGGTTTCTTCATCTAAGCATCAATTAAGGTATGTGGGGTCATGAACAAGGATACTCTTTTCATCCTTATGCCCAAAACTTATTTTAAATTACAAAGTTATTTGATTTTATATGATTTTCTATGAAATTTAAATTAGGGTTCATACCCAATGTTTCCATTTACAAGATTATGAAATTTCAAGTGAATTATAAGTTGAATTACATGTTTATTTTTATTTTTTCATGCTTATTGGATTAATTTCCAGAATTTGGGATGAATTATCATTGATTTTATTATCGGGCATGATTAATATGATATTTTGACATGAGTTTGATACATGGTTTTTAAGCCCCAAGTTTATATGTTAAGATTTTGAGAAAGATGATGCTTTTAAGCATGTTATGAGTTTATTATTTTAGTTTTACAACAAAGCTTTAATCTTTTGATCATCAGATTAGCTATGGAATCCACTTTACAGATTATTACAGATTACAGAACTTAGAATAGCTTTAATTACAGATTTACTCAGTTGATTGCATAATTATTTTATATATACTCTTCTACTAGTTTTAAAGTAGATAGCCAACAGAATGAGTGAAGAAAATAAAATGGGAGTAGTATTTAGCACTGAGCGGAAAGTGTGGATTTAGCGCATCCTACTTTCATAGAACTACAGAGCCAACATAGGTACAAATTATCAGATTATTTCCATTTCTATATGGAAGTCAGAATTAGCTTGTGATCGATCACATGGGCAGGTTATACTCCCTAGCAAAAGTATGAAACCTCTCCCCAATGTGAGGTTTCTTCTTTAGGAGGATGAGATGTTGGACTCCATATAGCTCGCATGGCTTATGTCGATTATGAGAACCTACCTGCTAGAGAAAGATATGCATTTTTCAGATAAAGTATTTTTTCTAAATTTTTAAAGCTTATAGACTACAGATTTTAGAATAGAAAAGCTTATAGAAATTAAGTGTAAACGCTCACAGTTTATTTCAGATTATGCTTTATAGAAAAGATAATAGTTAAAATTTTAACTTTCAAATTTCAGAGTGAATCCTTCTACACTTAGAAAATATGATTTAAAATGGGAGAATACCAGTTCAGCTTTTAGAACTAAATATTATGGCTCATAAGTTTTATAATGTATGTTTTGCTTCTTATTGCCACATATTTCAGTATTTCAGATATTCCAGCTTATGTGAGTCATTTACATTTAGTATGCATTGTTTTTTTTTGTAAATGATGATTATGAGATGATGTTTTACTTATGCATATCAACCCCATATACTCACTATATCCTCAAAGTACCGATCCATATATACGTTTATGTGTTATATTGTCTCATAATGTACGTACAAGTACTCAGTACCAGTAGCGTGAGTAGTTCGAGCATCTCCATCTATATTCGACAGTTGGTGTGTCCTCATAGTCCGAGGACTAATTCTATCTATTCAGATTTTGCAATTTATCAGTTTATGAGCTTTAAGCATTTTCTTTCAGATAGTTTGAGTTAGTTAGGGGTTTGTCCCAATGACTCTCTAGTATTAGTAGTAGAGGCTTGTGACAGTACCAGTTTTGCTGCAGATTATTCAATTTTGATGTTTTTGATACTCTGTTCAGATAATTCTCAGATATTATAGATAATTTTTGCATTCTGTAAGAATTTTATGTCTATATTTCCACTATTTTAAGCTTTAGGCTCAATAGTATGCAGACAGGGTTAGTTTAAGGCTACTCATAGTCTTGAGCACCGTTTGTCATCTTGGGATCAGATTTCGGGGTGTTACAAACTTTGTATCAGAGCCTAAGGTTTTTAAGAGTCCTAGGAAGTCAAACAAGCCGCGTTACGTAAAGTCTTGGTCATGGGTGTAAAGCATCCCGCATTTATGAACAAACGGCTATGGAACGTTCTTAGGAAATCATCTTTTTTTTTATGATATATCGTTCTTACAGTATCTCTATATACTTTTAAATCTTTCTTTCACATGATAGTTGATCATGCCTCCTTTGAACTATTGCCCGCAAAAATGATAACTAGCCACATTAGCCTGTAGATTTTTTTAATGTGAATATGTCACATGTAGAGTTTCAGGCTGCCTTTTAGGTGCTATCCTAAGCTATGATAGCTAATGTTCAGGGTGAGCGTTAGGCTATAGTCCTACCTCAGTAAGATGGGGACATAGCCACAGCCAGAATTCAAGGTTTTATGAGAATGAACCCTCCAAAATTCTTTAGGTTGAAGGCAGGTCAGTACCCACAACTTTATCTAGATGAGGTAAAGAAGATCACTCGAATTATGCATGTGTTTGAAGAGGATAATATAGAATTAACATCCTATAGGCTGAAGGATATTACATATGACTGGGTAGTGATATGGAAGAAGAGTAGAGGGGAGAATGCAGCTCCTATAACTTGACAGATATTTCAGGATGCATTCCTAGATATGTTTTTCCTATATGAGATGAGGGAAGCTAAGATAGAAGAGTTCATAAATCTAAGGAAGTGCTCGATAAAGTGAAAGAGTATTGCCTCAAGTTCAACCTGTTGTCTAAATATTCCCCTGATTAGATGACTGACCCTAGGTCAAGCATGAGTAAGTTTATGACTGGAGTGTCTAGATTGGTGGTCAAAGAGTATAGAACTGTCATGCTTATTGGAGACATGGGTCTTGCTAGATTGATAATACATGCTTAACAGATTGAGGCGGAGAAGTTGAGGGGAAATTAGAAGGCTAGAATAGGGCAGTTTGAATATGGTCAGGCTAGGTCTTAAGGAGGAAATTATTCGTAGTCTCAAAACCATTCATCTATGTCTGCACCTTGTTCAGCCAGTGCTTCTACACCCAGAAATAGGTAGAAACAATAGGGTAAGTCTTCTATGTCCAGATCCCATAGTAGTATAAGTGGTAGGCCTAACCAGCCTACGTGTACTAAGTGTGGTAAAAATTATCCTAGTGAGTATTTGACAGGTTAGAAAGGTTGTTTTGGATATGTTAAGTTGGGTCACAACATTAGATATTGTTTGCATGCTAAGTAGGGAAATAGGGATGACCATCACCAGACTCAGGCCACTAGTTCCCCATCTCCTTTAGTTTTCCCAGATCGTCTTCAAGGTGTATCATCTAGTACCGACAACAGTTAGTGGTAGAATCAGTTTTATGCTTTACCATCCCACCAGGAGTAGGAAGATTCACAAAATATTGTTATGGTATGCTTTGTGTCTTTCATCTTTATGTTTATGGTTTGCTAGACCCTGGGTCGAGTTTCTCTTATGTGACTCCATTAGTTGCAGTAAATTTTGAGATAAGTTTTGAAAACATCCCTGAGCCTTTCTTGATTTCTATCCCAATAGGTGAGTCAGTTATTGCCAAGAAAATTTATAAAAAGTGTCCTATTACTGTTCTTCATAAGGTCATGTTCGCAGACTTAATAGAGTTAGATATGGTTAGTTTTGATCTTATTCTTGCTATGGATTGGCTTCATTCTTGTTATGAATCTATAGATTGTCGCTCCTGTATGGTAAAGTTTCAGTTTCCTGATGAGGCAATCTTTGAGTAGTCAGGTAATTCAGTGTCTTCCAAGAGTCGTTTCATATCTTATCTTAAGGCCAAAAAATTGATATCCAAAGGTTGCATTTATCATCTTATTCGAGTTAAAGAAACCTAGTCTGAGACTCCAATAATTCATTCAGTCGGTGTAGTTAATGAGACTCCTGATGTTTTCCTCGAAGATCTTCCAAGGGTACCTCCCTATAGAGAGATAGAATTCAGGATTAACGTTCTTCCCGATACTCAGCCTATTTCTATCCCTCCTTACCATATGGCTCCCGCAGAGCTTATGGAGTTGAAAAAGCAACTCAAAGATCTTCTAGATAAATGTTTTGTAAGGCCTAGAGATTCTCTATGGGGAGCTCCCATCTTATTCGTGCGAAAGAAAGATGGGTTTTTGCATATATGCATTGAGTATCGTCAGTTGAATAAAGTTACAGTTGAAAACAAATATCCTCTTACTAGGATTGAAGACTTATTTGACCAACTCCAAGGTGCCAGTTAGTTTTCAAAGATAGAGCTTAGATCCGGCTATCATCAGCTTAAAGTAAGGGAATGTGATATTCCAAAGATGACCTTCAGAACCCGTTATGGTCATTTTGAATTTCTAGTCATGTCCTTCGGGCTAACCAATGCCCCAATAGCCTTCAAGGACTTGATTGACATTGTTTTCAAACAGTATCTGGACACGTTTGTCATAGTATTTATAGATGATATCCTTGTCTACTCTGATAGTAAGGATGATTATGCAGACCATCTTAGAATTGTGTTGCAAACTCCTAGAGATCACCAGTTTTTTGCCGAATTAAGCAAGTGTGAATTTTGGCTAAGGTCAGTAGCATTCCTTAGTCATATTGTTTCCAGTGAGGGTATTAGAGTTGATCCCCAAAAGACTGAAGCCATATGGAATTGACCTAGACCTATCTCTCCATTAGACATTAGGAGATTCTTGGGCCTAGCTAGTTATTACCATCGTTTTGTTTAAGATTTCTATTTTATCGCATCTTCTATGTCTATATTGAGCCAAAAGAAAGTTAAGCACCAGTGGTCAGTTCCTAGAAGAATAGTTTTCAAGAGTTGAAGACTCTACTCATTTCAGCCCTAGTCCTAGCATTACCTGATGGTACAAATAGTTTCGTGGTGTATTGTTATGCCTCCAGAGTTGGTTTTGGTTGTGTGTTGATGCAGAGGGGTAAAGTTATAGCCTATGTGATTTGTGAGCAGACGCTAACAGATTTGAGGATTTTAACTGAGAATGATTGCAAGTTCTTAAGCAACTTTTGTTTTTTTGTATTATTTTATCTATGATTTTCCAGTAGAAGCTAAGATATAAGAGAATCAACAAGAATGGAAGAAAAAGAACTGAAATATAAATCAAATAAAAGATAAGTATGGCTACTGACATACCTGATAAATCGTCATCCCTATGATAAGTTATCAAAAATACCATCAGCCATAGACAGAGAATAGGCCTCAGCTAAAAGTTATGACGACATTTCCTGATAAGTCATCAAGAAGTTGATAAGTCATAAAAGTTGTCGTCATCCTTAGGCAGAATATGTGAGCTGATGTGGAGAAGTTATGACATTGTCTAATATGTCGTCACACTTCTGATAAGTCATCAGGATCCATCGTCAGCCTTGGGCAGAAAGTGCTAAAACTGAAGAAGGAGCTGATGGCATTAGTGATAAATTGTCAGACTCCTGATAAGGTATCACGAATGTTGTCTCCTAATTCGAGAAATTATTAAAATCTGTGATTTGTTTTCCTTATTTAGGCTGAACTATTTAAAGCATAGTTTATGGTTTTGTAAGAGAGTTCGGAACATATTTTGACACACATATTTTGTTAATTTTCTCTCTAGTATCTTGGCTTGAAAAACAATTAACTTTGAAGAGATTTTCATGAATATTTTTGGATTTCTATTGTGACCTAATCTGAGAATCACTAGTTATTATTCATCTTGTGGTAAGTTTATCTTTCAAAATTATGAGTACAACTAGTTGTTTCGACTATTACATCATGAGTGGCTAAACCCTTTTAACCAGAATTATGGGATCGATGGGTCTTGGTAAGATGCTAAGTGTTTAAGATTATAAAGGTTATAGGACTCTTTGATAATTTCTAGATTTTAATCATTGTCTAGTGGTTGCAAACAATAGATAGTACCTACTTTGATTTCCTTGAGATTGAAATCAAATATAGCAGGTAGAGAATTATTGACAAGGACTTGGAAGCACTAAACTTCCATTTAACAATTAATGTTGTAACAAGGTTGATTAACCTGAGGTAAAGTCTGTTCTGTGAATATAAATTCCCTAAGAGCGAGGGGATTAGGTAATTACATGCTTAAGTAGGTTGAGAGACATTTAGGCATAAATTCGATAAAGATAATCTATTTTCCTACCTACCATGAGAATCTTGAATCATTATTAGCATCTGTCAAGTACCAAAACTCATAGTGAACATAACTCTGGTTTTCCATAAACTTTTGATTACAAACACTGAAACTAAAGTGACCAACAATAATTTTCTATATCTCAAAACCCCCATTTTAGGAAACATCTAACTATTAGTTGATTAAATCGCAAACAACTTAAGTTCACACCATATTCCCTGTGGGATATGACCCCAACCTAGTTGGGTTATATATTATTAATGATCACTTACATTCTCATTTGAGAGGTGTAGTTTGAGAGTTATAAAAAATGGCACCGTTGTTGGGGAATGCGATTGTAAATTAAAGTTTGTGTGCGCTAATTGACTGTTAGTCAAGTTTCCTAGTTTTATGTTTATTTGTTGTTTTTATTTTTTGAAGGATATTTATAGTGTATGCCAAGAACCAGAAGTTCTGGAGAACTATTATTACCATTTAACTAGAAAACGTAATAAATTTGAAGAATGGCAGACCAGGAGGAGGCTGACAGGTTAGTAGCCTTAGTTAGAGCTTAGGTGAATCTGCAGAATGTTAGTCAATAAGAATGGCATCCAAATCCCGAGGATGAATATTTGGAAGACGAGGAGTTGCTAAACCCTGGTAACCCAAGGCGTGCAGAGCAAGTAGCTGCACTAGTACAACATAATGTTAACAGGAACCATCCGTTCTGAGAAAGACAAGATTACCAGCCAATCCAGTATGAACTTAATGATGATGATAATAGAATGGATAGAGAAGGTGCAACGGGTGCAATCATTCCTTCACCATTGGCACCTGGAGCAAAATTCAACATTATGAGTATTATGATTCAACTTTTCAATCTGAAGGGGTTGTTTGGTGGCTTTCCTGGGGATGACCCCAAATTGTATCTGGTGAACTTTGTCACCATCTGTAAATATTTTGATAACCCAGGAGTGGGTCAGAATGCTATTCGATTGAGATTATTTTCGTTGTCTCTGTCTGGGGAGGAAACATTGTGGCTTAATAAGCTAACACCTGATTCTTTAACCAACTAGAGGCAGTTGAAAGGAACTTCCCTAGAAAGGTTCTTTACGCCTTCCAATAGGGTACATTTGAGGGATGAGATCAGCAACTTTAGGTAGCTCCCGACTAAAGCATTGCATAAAACATGGGAGAGATTCAAAAGAAGCTAATGTAGTGTCCGAACCACAAGATGACTGACATACACTTGATTGAGACTTTGTTTAGGGCTCTTAACTCTATGACCAAATCAGTTGTAGATAATGATACTAGTGGTTCACTTGTTGATCTCACATTCCCAGAGGCTTCAGAAATAATAGAGAGAATGACCAAGTAGAGTCAGGCATGGAATGCCAGAGACATTGTGGAAGCCAGCCATGCTGTTTCTGTGGGTATGATTGCGGAATAACACAGAAGAGATAAGGTGTGTGACCAAGACATGGCTCACCTAAAAACACAGCTGGACCTGCTAACCAAGCATTTTCTATCAGGCAAGACTGAGAAGGTGAAAGTTATAGAATCTAAAGATAGAGTTGATACTTATACAGAGGAAAAGGTGAACCATATTAATAATCAGGGGTGTTTCCGAGGTAATAGACAAGGGAATCAAGGTCGGAACTATTATGATAAGCCTAGTTATAAAGATAGGGAGCATGGAAATTGGAGGAACAATAATTATAGGAGCGGGATGTATGTCCCTCTTGGAAATCATAGGGCTGCTACAACAAGTTCTTAAAAAATATCCATGGAGGACATGATGGCTAAGTTGCTGAAGGGAGTAGAGGAAACCAAATCTGGTGTGACTACCATGAAGACTGATCTATCATGTATTAGTCAGTTATTAAACTCGTACTCCACCACAATCAAACAATTGGAGCAGCAGATGAGCTAACTCTCCGCAATATTTTACAAGAGGAAGAGCGGAATGTTACCAAGTGATATGGTCTAGAATCTGTCGAATGATGGATTATGTATGGAGATTACCACTAGGAGTGGTAAAATATTTCCTGGCCCTTATATGGATAAAAGTTTGGCTGAAGATTTGACTGAGGCAGGGGATGAACCCAAAGAAGAATGTCTAGTGGAGTTTGAGAAGCTGGAAGGTTCTTATGATGCTCTAGAAAAAAAGAAAGAGAAAGAGAAGGAGAAGGAGGTAATGCTGAAAACTCTCCCAAGATCACCACCTCCTTTTCCTCAGCAATTGAAGAAAAAAACTGTTGATGCAAAATTCAGTAAGTTCATGGCAATGCTCAAACAATTGACAATGAATATGCCATTGGTCGAGGTACTGGAGCAGATCACAGGATATGCCAAATTTATGAAGAACCTGGTAACAAAGAAGCTAGCAGAAAGCTATGAACCGGTGAATAATCTCCACCATTGTAGTGCCATTTCTACACAATCCTTAGTGCAGAAGAAGGCCGACCCTGGAGCGTCACTATTCCATGTGCGATCGGGTCTCTGAATTTTGGTAAGGCCCTATGTGATCTAAGAGCCAGTATAAACCTAATGCCACTCATGGTATACAAGAAGCTGGGTGTGGGTAATCCTACCCTGACTAATATGCGATTGGTGATAGTGGATAGGTCTGTAAAGTAGCCAGTGCGCATATTACATGATATATTTGTAAAGGCGACCGACTTTATACTGCCCGCTGATTTTATAGTCCTAGACTATAAGGTTGACTTCAAAGTACCCATCATCCTAGGTAGACCATTCGTTGCAACTAGGAGAGTAATACTGGACATGGAGCTGAAGTTTAGACACAATGACGAAGAAGCAAGATTTAAAATACACTCATCCATGACACAACAAAAGGAGATGAGTGTTTTCTCAATCGTGGATGTATTCTATGAAGATGGTAAAAACGTATTAGCAGGTTGTCTTAACAAAGTTTGAGTAGTTAAGATAACCAAGTCATGTCGTGAAATTAAATTAGGCGCTATTGGGAGGCAACCCAAAAGTTTAATGTTTTCACGCAAGTTACTTTCTGTTATTTAGATGGTAATTATGAGGAACTGATAAGGTATGATGGGGTCAAGGTGAAGTTGATATGGCCAATTATTTGAGCCTGACGACATCCATGATGAGCTATCACAATTGTGATAAGCAGTCAGGTTCATCATCAGAAAAATTAGCTCTGAGGTAAGTTCTTTTAAGGCTAATGACATTTGTGATGGGCCATCACACTTGTGATAAGCCATCAGAAAATGTCATCGAAAAATCTCTAAAATGGTTATCAGAACATTCTGGGCCCAAGTAAAGATATCCGACCTGGCCCGAAAGTAAACCTTTTCAAATTCCCGCATTTCTATTATTCTTTACTTTAAGTTTTATTTCCTTCCATATTTAGTTTATTTTATTCCTTTCTAAAGTGTTTCCTAGTAAAACAAAAGAAAACTTCCTTGCGAGCATGGGTTTGAAATCAAAATCAACAATTTTTCTTTCATCTATTTCCACTTGCTCGCGCAACCAAGTGAAGGAACCTATCTGGTATGCTCAAAACCTAACTTCTCTCTTCAGTTGGTAAGTAATAACTTGATGTGAACCGAAGTTTCCAAGAAAATTGAGTCAATTTTAGCTACCAATGTGTAAAAATTGGGAACTAGGGTTTGCTATGCAAGCTTGGGACTTACAGCTCAGCTCAAAAATGAGAATCGATGGGGTTTTAAGAAGAAAGTTGATTAAAAGTCAAGTTAAAATCGATTTGTGGGTTCTGTTTTGAAGTTGCCAAAAATTGAAGTTTTAGGTTGGGAGTTTAGCAACACATTACCCCAACCTAAAAAATTCAGAGAAGATTAATAATCTTAGGTAGGCTTGCTAGGTAGGACGATGCACCAACAAAATAAAACTACACAAAGTTGAAAAATAAAATGGTTGACAAGCTAGATAGGGAGCTTCACCAGCCTTGAATTGTTAGAGTTGAGCTAAACAACAAACTGACACTAGGTGGGGCATCGCGCTAGTCCAATGATAACATTGTTGTTACTTTTCTTGTGTAATTTTGTGAATGGTGGAGTTATAGATTTTAGAGAGGATTTAAAGCTTGGAGTTGTGAAATTTGGGATACTGAGTTGAAATTGTGTAAACATGGCAAAATTGTGGACTTTGTTTACTTAAATTATGTAGTACCTGTTATATTGCTGAATATAGTGCCTTAGTTCATGGTTATTGTTCGTAGGGGAAGTCAGTATACCCAAAAATAGAATTTGTGACACCATGCAAAAGAATATAGTATGGGATCATTTTGATTCTTTCAAAATATGATTAGCTAGCTAAATTTGAATATAGGCTGATTTGTGCTATTTTTTGTATGCTGGGTACTAGGGGAGAGTACACCACGCTACCCTTGGCAAAATTAATGGCCCATGTTTGGGATATTGGAGATTACATGGCAAATCGGTCAAAGTAATTCCATATTATTATCCTTTCACAATTTGGGTCTTTAGAGCCCTACATTCCAATTTTATTGCTCTATTTTCTCGGGCGGGCTAAAATACTTGCTTTTATTTTTCTATATGTAAAAAAATTTAAATAGAATTGAATAAAAATTGTATAATTATTGAATAGAATATGTAGCTATATAAAATATATGTATAGAAACTAAATAGAATTTGTATAGAAACTCTATAGTTGTTGTATAAAAATATTTAAAAATGGATACAATGTGTATAGAAACTGCATAGTTATTGCATAAAATTCTTATCTGAATAATAAATGTAGGTAGAGATTGGATAGAATGTGTATAGAAACTACATAATTATTGTAGAAAATATGTTTTTTGTATATAATGTGTCTAGAAGCTGTATCATTTTTATATATAAATATATATATATAAGATGTGTATAAAAATCATATAATTGTTGTATTGAATGTGTATATAAATTGTATAATTATTATATATAATATGTTTTTCGTATGATGTGTGAAGTTATATCATTGTTATATACCATATGTATATGTCTAGGATGTGAATAGAAATTGTATTATGGTTATATTAATTATATATATGTATAAGATGTATATACAAACTGTATATATTAATTCATTCATTTTTTCTTTTCTCATTATATTAAAAAAACACACTTTTTCCTTTTCTTGATTGTGGAAAAAATATGCTAAGTTTTATTATACATTGACGATATCTATTATATGTTTATTACACAAAAATTGTATACACAAAAAATATGCGTGAGGAATTATAATGTGTTGACTTCTTTTATTCTATAATAAATATTTGATAGATAATAATAAACATTATTAAATTCTTTCAAGTTTTAAGAAATAAAAAAACAAACAATGAGCTCATAGAAAAAATAGTGAAAAAAGGCGAAAAAGTAAAAAAAAATTAAACAGAGGCCAAAAAATTAGTAAGATTCCAATTTCTTAGGCTATTTGGAGGGGTTAAATTCTTAAGGATATTTGGTGGGACATATTTTGGCGGACATGGCATTATTGTCCTTACCTCTATGAACTATGTCACCCAAAAATAACAAGAATAAGGAGGCAATTTCTGGTAGCCAATCAAGGAAGTGGTCCTACAAAGGACAAGTTTCGAGGTCTTCGACTCCATGCCCTCCACCCGAGCCAAAAATAAGGTTTGGAATAAAAGTAGTAGAAAAACATGGTAATGATCGTTTTCAAAACAAAAATGATGAAAAGTACTTCACAAATAAATAGATTGGGGAAGAGAGGCTTGGGTTGGAGTTTCTCTAAATTTGTGCTACAGTTCATCAATTGAGGTTTTGTTACATGTTCATCGACCCAAGCAATTACAACTACACTGCGGTTCAATAATTTAACGCTAATTAGGCCGCCTTCCACTGAAGTACTTTCAATTTTAGGGAAAAAAGTGTTGAATTCATTTTCAACGCCACTATACTCAATATATTTCTCTACACCCCTAATGTAAATCTGAATCCTAGTATGGTATGAGCGAAGGTCGCTCATGTAGAGACATTTTTCACACTCTATGTATGGTGAATTTCACTGCTAGATAGACTTGGAACTCAGATGATAGGAGCCATATCACCTTTTCATATGTAGGTTTCATGAGGCTAACAAATTTGCTCATGATTGTATGTAGGTTCCTCATTCGAGACAAGCATACCATAAATGTCACTATAGATTAGAGAGTATTGGTGTACATATGGAGAATAAGGTAGACATTCAATATTAGGGCTATTCTTAGGGTGTGATAAAGAGGTGTAGGAAGAACCAGAGGTTGAGGTTCTACTTTGGGAATATGTTGACGCAGTTCCTATGATTGTATTAGATCGAGGATGAGTAGGTAGATATCCATCCTATCTGACATGGTTTCATAATAAAAGTGACTAAGAATTAATAACCCGACAACATTCATGGTTTCCTCTCGTAGTTGTGGATCACCATGCATGAAATCATACTTATTGGGGCTATATGTTTGTTACGTTTAAGTTGATGTTGCAGTTTAGGGGTAGACTGGCCAGGATGGATGAGAAACATAGTCTAGAAGAGAAAACCTTTGACAGATAGTGTCATGTGCAAGGATAGATAGGTTTTGCCTCTCAACTCACACGCAGGTGTACATGATTGTTCAAGTAATATAGACTAGTTAGAGTCCATATATTGATCCACAAAGACTAGTAATTAGAAAATTATCTAGCCAACTCTAATACCGCAAATTACAACAAATGTTTTAGTAACCAAGAGATCAATTTTATTTTGTATGTTTCATATTCAATAATTGAAACAAAAAACTAATTTAAAGTTTGTGTAAAAAATTTGAGAGATATTCCCGGGTTATCCTTTAATTCACATTCATATAAAGTATTCAATTTCATCAACTTATTTTTTTATCTAGTTGTTGACTTATGTTATTAATAACATAATTATAATCATTTGTTCATCTAAATGTCTATTGGCATGCATTTCTAGGTCTATATTCATATGATTAAGAATGAACTTGCAGACCCAATTGTTTCTCCCATTTTGTAATCAAGTAAGACAATCTTTTTATATTCATATATAGACACAAATCAGTTCTTCAGTTTACAATAGAAAAGATCGCACTCCCTATATTCTTTTGTATTAACTCATGATTCTTTTTTGAAATTTCCAATAAGAAAAAAAAATTATTCTAATGGACTAGGAGCATTAAAACTGCAAACTAAAGAATAAACGAGCAACTTATATAATTAAAACTACTAATCAAATCAATTGTATACTTAATCATGTACTTATGCTTTATTCAAAATTGTAAGAATTTATGTTGTTCATACAAAACAATGACTAAGAAAAGTAGAAAGAAAAGAAACCTAACTGGGTAATCTCCTTCTTCGTGCGTGGATTACTAAAAAATTATCAACCCCTAAAAAGACATCAAAGGGTACTATTTGTAGTAGTGGAAAATAACCCTTAATTCTTCATGGACTTGGATTTAATTTAATTGAAACTTTTGCAACAAAATTTTGTTGGGTGGCACGCCCCTTATAACCTAATTTTGAAAAGTTGTTATTCTTTTGAAGTTTTGGAGCTATTCATAGCCCTAACCTTCAAGATTTTGTTCCTCTGAAGTAAAAGAGTTAGGGTGATGCCTACACCATATCTTCAACAAAGTTCGTCATCTGGAATATTCCTTTTCCCACTCTAAGCTTAATATTTTTTTGTATTTAGCTTATTTGGGTCGATTTTATTCATATTTTCCCTTGAAATACATCTAATCATATGTATTAACTCACCTCCAAGGATATGCATATAATCCTAAGAATTTTAGTAAAAACATTTCTTGAAAAAATGCTCCACATGGGTAAAATATGGCAACCGAGCATATAAAAATGCCCATGATCAATAAACTTTCACTAGGCCTCTACATGATAATGAACCAGTCATGTTCGTGGATGAGAATGATGCATACAATGCAAGGGATACCATGAAGATGGATGATGACGAGGAAGATGATGTGAGCCAAGATTGTGATGTCTTTGAGGATAATGATTAGTGGCCCAAAAAGTCTTTTTCCCTCACAAACCTTCTAGATTTCTATTGTTCAAAGCACTAGAAGACTGTTATTATTTAAGTGAGAAGGGAGGGGTATTGAATTTCCTATATCTTGTCTTAGTCGTATGCTTTGATTTGGGCATGTAGTCTCGATTGAGACTTTTCTCTTTTCTGTGTATCATCGTTTAATCATGTGGTATTATTTTGGGGTGTTTGCTAAACTATCATTTTTCTAATTTTTGATTATAATAGCTAGAAATTTGTGACTTGTATCCTATGTGTTTTTTATTCTCTACATTGTTAATGGTAACTAGTACTTTATTTTTACAATTATAGTGTGTCATACTCCTTGGTTTTTGTTTGTTTCTTTCCGAGGAAAGTCCCTTGAAATAAGTAAATTTTTTTAGGGTTGTTCTTAGTCATAGGTAGTGATTCTCCCCATGATTGATGTACGGAGACTGTCTTAAGGAAAACTATTTATAGGATGTAGTGGTATTAGAAAGCTCCACCTTTTGAATGCTAAAAACTCCACTTAGGTTACGCTAGAAATCCTGGGTAATGCACTCAATAGTAATATAAAAAAAGTAGGAAACTTCATTAGAGACACATAAGATCTTTAATTTGACTATAAAATGTAAATATGGGCTTAGTAATGTCAATTCATCCAATTTGTTTGTGTTGTGGATATGCAATCCTAAAACATATTTTTCGAACCTCGTGTCATTTATGGTGAGTATATGCATCTTTCTTGTATATTTGGATATCTAGAACATTCCTCATGTGGGTATAAAATGAAACTTTATATCAAATTGTGGGATATGATAAATGGGTTTCTTTGCTAGCCAATTCCTCTTAACTATTGAATGTGCCCCTATACATTATTCTTAGTTAAACCCATTTGAGCCTTATTGCTTATTTCTTTGATTAGCCATAATATTAAATTATCTTCTTTATTTGATATACCCTATGTTAATTTAATCTAAAGAACCGTGATTGAATTTATAGTTGATAAATAATGAGAGAAGAAGAGAACAAAAGAAAAAGGTTAAAATAAAGGGTGGTTATCGTGAAGAGAAAAAGAACTAGAAGTGTGTGCCCTTGTAAACATAAAATTAAATGTGTTAGAGAGGATAAAAAATTCCAAAAGAGAAAGGAAAGATGGTAAATTTTCAGAAAACAAATGAAAAGCAATTTTAAAAATACTTTTTGCTAGCAATAAAAGAATAGATGAGCAGGGCAAAAATTAGAAGAGAAAGAGGGAACTAGGTTGGAAATATAAAAATAACAGATAAGGAAATTGTGCATAAGGAGTTGAAAGAAGTGGCTTAAAGTGCATATGGAGTATTCACTATTATTAAAAATGTTTACTACCCATCCCCGATTTGATATTACAACTCGTAGAAGTCATTTTCATCATACAAGTTTGGTGCTTTCTTAAATGAGTATTTCATTATGGGAAAACATGTGGTATTTCTTGTGCTTGAAATTTTCATTGACAGAATGTGTGATTTTCTAGCTCTATATGCCCATGATGTATAAATACATATGATGTGAGAGAGAGGTATCTCTTCAAATGGACCATGATTTATTTGTTATAGTCGATTACTATAGTTACTCAATGACACAGTTTCACTATTACATTAGTTACAGTTTATTAGATTCATTAGCTAAATTAGGTGCTAAATTAGTTAATAGTAGAATTAATTTAGTAGTTAGAGGTGATGAGCTGTCATAATTAGTGGATAGTCGGTTAGAAGATAAAATTCAATGCTCAAGCTATAAAATTGAGGGCGATGCAGTTGTTATATGATTTTTACATAGTTATTGAACAGAAAAATTCTCTCTACTTTCTCTGCTATCTTCTTCAGCATATCAAAGGAAGTTTAAGCTTTGAATGCTCTATTTTCACATAGTATCAGAGACAGATTTTCAAGGTCTGAAAAGAGGAATGACCAAGTTTTTTGTGCCATAGACTGATATCATGCTTTGTCACTTTTGCAAGCCTTTTCATTTGATTATCTTCTATTTTTATTAGCTTCTTTATTCCAACTTTATTCTTTAATATGTACAATAAATCAAATTCTTTACTAATCCTCTTGACACTTTAAGTAAAAGATCATGAAATACACATAAATCAGGATAAAAGGATTCGAAGCAAGACAACTCCCATGTGATCTTAGAAACTGTTGATGGATTAAACTTGAATACTGGTATATATAGGATTAGTAATTAAGATTGAGAAATACAATGGAGTGTTTTTATGGAAGTGAAGAAAATTAAGGCTATAAATAATATCATTTTCGAGTTGGTAGAGGTGGTGCATACATTAAGATAGGGGAGCGAAGTCGCAGATTCTTTTGCTGACATAATTTTTTCTTTTCCAGGTACAAGTTATATATCTTATCATAATTTGCAAAAGGTATGAAACACATGAGAAGTCATAATCAACATGGGAAAAAGGAAATACCTCATTTGCGTATAAGAAAGTATCAAAATAAGGAATTTTCTCCTTGAACAACCAACCATTCAACATATTAACAAGTCGAAGTATCAAGTAGTTTTTTAACCGGTTACACTGTTTACTACATGACTGGTTTAGGGCATATATGTGTGATAGATCATATCACTTGAGACATTATTTGTTGAATGTTGTGCTCTTTTTCTTCCTAAATTAGCATGTCCTTGGTCAACAATATCACCAATATTTCCATGATTTTGACCTCCTGACGAGTAGTGAATTTACAACTAATTTGTACTCAACATTTGTACACATTACCACAATTTGAATGTATAAGTGAAACAAATTAGTGATTAAATGCACAAATATCTACATTTTGCAGGGATAAAAGTTAGGAGAATGAAAAATGTGGATTTGCGCTGAAATGGACCAAAAATAGAAGAAAGAAGTATAGTTGGAAGACCTGGAGTAGAAACAAGCCTCAGTTACCGCGATTGTCAATATACCACGATCATAAGTTTTGACTGCGATCGCAATTTCCACGATCGCAAAAAAGTGTCAGCGATCGTGGCGAAGCTGGATTATGTCTAGGGGTAGATTTGTAAATTCATATAGTCATCCCCAATTCCCTTAATAAGTTCAAACCCTATCTCATTAGGGGGATCCCCAATTTTTAGGACTCTCATCCACTATCTAGTTTCCGATTTGAATAGACCACTTTGTTGTACTATTTTAGGGGTGAAGAATTCGTTAGAGTAGATTCCAAGTGGAGGATTGACAAATTTCCATTGATATTTATTGAAGGTTAAACTTTTGATTTGCATCTTCTTTATCTTTCATAATCTTAACTGATGTAGATTTTGGGTTTATCATTGCTTACCATCTTTATGTGTAGCTAGTTCTTCCTCTTGAGATTATGTTAGAATAGGGTGTAATTGTGTGTGGTTTGTGATGTATTTATGTATATTATGGTTTGTTGATGATGGGTTTCACTATTGCTTGATTTAATTAGTTGGAATTTGTGGGTGAAAACCCCAAACACCTAAAATGAGTTTGTGGATGAAAATTCCATAATCTTGAAAGGTCATATCATCCTTGAATGAGGGATGCGTGTGAACTATTGAAATCCATGGCATCCTTGAATGATGGATATGGAGGACAAAGCAATAGTGGACAATAATTGATATAGTTTACAATCTTTTTGATATCTTAGAAATAAGGGTGAATAAATAGTTGGCTATGGTTTGGGCATATTCCTAGAAATAGAGATGCCCAATTGAGGTGTTGGGAGACTTTAATTAAAACACTCGTTAGGTGCTCAAAAGGATTGATGGATGATATCTTTGAGACTTTGTTGACAAATGAGAATCAAGTATTTTTAACCTATCCTAACACATCACTAACGACTAGAACAAGCACCGAATCATCATGTTCCGATTCATAACATTCCCCTAGGAAAGCATAATCCGAAGATCTATTTCTAATTGATGACACTATAATTATTCATAACCCCAAGTTAGCCCTTTAGGAGTTGAAAAATAATCATATCCTAGAAATGTTTAAAATCTTCCAATTACTTGTATCTTAAGTTTGAGTTTATCAAGTTACTTCAATTTGTTTGAGATTCCCTTTTGTGTCTTGTATTAGATATATTTTTTTATTTACTTGTCAATATGGAATCATGGAATTAATATGAGTTTGGTGGTTGGAAATCTTATCTTGATGATCCATGTCCATATTATGATGGACTTCACTTTTAGACAGACTGTAGATATGTTCCCTAAAAAAATATGTGTGCACCATCTCAATCCTATTAGGGATATGATTGTTTTTTATGTGGTGGTCGTGATGGACATTAGAGTGATTATCCAAATACCCCTCCCCCCATTATGCTAACAAAAATGCTAGTTCCTCTTATGAGTTTAATAGGTATCATGATGTGAGAAAGAAAGAACAATATGCCGGATAAAATGGTGTTGAAGCAATGATTCAAACTATTTTATAACAGGCACTACATTAGAGGAGGACATGCACGACTTGCACAATCCAACGAGGCATTCAAAAGGGAAATTGAAAAAATTAAAGAAATGGGCAAGGAGGTCGATCTTTCAAGTACCATAAATATGCCCATCTTCAAAGTAAGCTTGAAATTGAAGAATCCTCAATGGTGTCCTAACCAACTGAAATAAACATAGTTAAAGATGACGAGATTTACGAAATGGTACTAGAGTCGGAAGAAAAATCCAAGCAAACCTGTTGTGAAGACTCTAGTATATTTTAAGGTAAGGACGTTAATAGGGATACAATTCCAAAATTAAGGACAAATCTTATTCAAACTATTTTTCAATATTGTGCTTGGTGGACATGATGAAAGTCCACCTACCCTAGAAAATAATGGATTATGGGGATAAAGAGCACTATCCCTACACTTTGGAGTTTGAAGTTCAAAAAGAACACACTAAAGCCCCTCACTGAGAGGCTAAAGGGTTCAACTTCCAAAGTTCAACTAGTGGCCTATGGATGTTCCCGCCATTAAGCAAGGAGACAAATTAAAAATTTGATATGACATTGGATCAAATGTTAAAATCTTCAAAGTGGCGATATAGAAACCGCATTGCCATGTCACCCTTTCTATCACGTTTCATCTTAGAAGATCTGAATCTTTTGTCCCGCTGCCACTCAATTCATAGTGGGCGAAAGTTGGAATGGAGATTTAAATCTTCACATAAAAATACAAGTGGTAGTTAAAAAGGCATTGTGCCACGATGTTAAACAGGTGATTCCGCAATCACGATCCCTTGACTACGATCGTGGTCAGCTTATTTTTAAAAGACCATCAGTCTTTCATTTCTCCCACACTTCTACTATGATTTTCTATCATACTTGCACCCATTTGTGGAAATATTTTGAGTATTTCAAAGGCATTTTTACATACACTCGGCATCGCTCATCCGTTATGTTCTTCAAGCTCATGTTTTTAATTATTATGAGTAGGCCTTAGGGTGCATGAACTAGGTATGTCCTAATATTGAGTTTTTCATTGACAAATGATTGATGAATCATGCTTGCATGGTTATGTGTGAGCCGATGCTAACATATTTGAGGCTTTTAACTAAGAATAATTGAAAAGTCTTAAGCAATTTTTGTTGTTTTTGGTAGTTTTCTGTTTGATATTATAGTAAAAGTCAAGATGCAATAGAACCAGCAATAATGGAAGTAAAAGAGTTGATTTCTGAGCAAGTAGAGAAGGAAGTATCGCTGACAACTTGTCTGATAAGTCGTCAGCCTTGTGATAAGCTATTAGAGTTGCCGTCAGCCTTAGACAAAGAATGAGCTTCAATTGGAATTCGTGATGACATCTGTGATAGGCCGTCAGAAGTATGAGAAGCCATCAAGCTCGTTGTTAGACTTAGGCAGGGAATGGGATTTGAAGTGAAGAAGCGATGATAATTTTGATAAGTCATCACATGTCTGATAAGCTGTTACATTTCATTGACAACCTAAGGCAGAGATTTTCAAAAGTGAAGAGGTGCTGACGACATTCCTGATAAGTCGTTAGACTCCTGATAAGCCGTCACATATGCATATGTTAGGGTTTTTTAATGAGGGGCGGAATATCTTGAACTTATTCAAAAAGGCAAAGACACCTTATTTTGGGGCTCAAAACTTAGAATTCAATTTTTAATTCTTTGATTTAGTTGGTTGATATTCTTCTTGAATTTAGGAAAAGAATAAATTTCTGACTACATCTTTTATAAGTTTAATCAATTTGAATTATGAATCCAGTTATTCTTATGGCTTTCTCTTTTGTGTGGAACTGAAACCCACAACTAGGGTTGTGGGATCTATGATAACTCTTGTATTTTCTTAGTAGTTGGTTAGGGTTTGAGTGATTGTGGGAACATCTTGATTATTCTTTTTTATTAATTATTTTCTGTTAGTTGCAAACAATAGATCTCACCTTATGTTGATTTTCTAGCACTGAGAAATAAAGTAAAGGTAGAAAATTATCAATGAGGATTTGGGAAGGTTATGTTCTTATCTAATAATTAATACTGTAACAAGATTGATCAACTTGAGATAAAATTAATATGAATAGAATGTTTTCCTAAGTTCGAGAGAATTAGGGAGTTCAACATCTAAGTAGGTTGAGAAACATTAGATGGACAGTCAAAACTGATAATTTGGTGTTTTCCATAAGTCATAAGAACCCAATACTACAATTATTATTTGATAGGGATTAATAATCGTAGTTATCACAACCCTAGTTCATCTCTATCATTGATTTGAACTATTGAAATTTTAGTTTTGAGCTCTGAAGCAAGTTAAAACTTTAGTAGTTGTTTTATCGTTAAAACCCCCATTTTATCTTTTCGTATCATTTATTTGTATTCAACTTATAGCTATAGTTTTAAATTAGTTTAATCACCACTCATATTTTTCCTCGTGGATTCTATCCTAACTCTAAAGTTGGGTAAATATATTGACGACGATCGACTTACACAAAATTGACGTGTATGTTGAGCGTTATCAAAAATAGCGGCATTTCTAGGGAACAATTTGGCATATTGAGTTGGTTTGGAATTTTAGCCTACTTGATAGAATTTAAACTTGTAAATATTTGTTTTTAGTTTTCTCTTATTTCTTGTGTTAGGTAGATTTTTATTTTAGTTTACTTATTACTATGGCATCGTGGAATGAACATCAACTTGGTGGTTGGAAATCTTATCTTAATGATACATGTCCATATTGTGATGTACCTCACTTTTGGTAAGATTGTAGATATGCTTCCTAAAGAGCGATGTTTGCACCATCTCCATCCTACTGGGAGTATGATTTTTCTTTATATAGTGTTCAAGATGGACATTGGAGTGATTACCCAAATGCCCCTTCACCCTATTGTGCTAACCCAAATTATAGTGTTCTTATGAGTTTGATAGGTCTTGTGGTCAAGAAATAGAAGAACGAAGCACCGGTAAGAGTGGCATTGAAGTTATGTTTCAATGAATGTTGGATCTCCAGAAAGAAATGTATGATATCATATGTGATATGCGTTAAGACATAAAGCAAATCATTCACGAGCGGATAGATATAGAGGTCAATTATTCAAAGCATTCCTCTATATTATGTTTAGATGATATCTTGTCTGTGGAATTATTCAAAATAATGAAAGAGTGTGAAAATGAGGAACAAGAACCCTATATTGATGTTGAGCTTGATGAAGAGCAACCCTCGGTGATTTCCCAACCAAATGAACCAACCACGAGAGATGATGCCAAGATTGAGGAAATTGTGCTAGATGCAAAATAATAAACCAAGCAAATCTCTTATATAGACTCAAGCCCAATTCGGGGTAAAGAGATCGAGAAGGATACAACTCCAAAATTAGGGAGAAAACCTCACTCGAATCACTTTTCTACATTATGCTTGGTAGATGTGATTAAAGTCGAATCACCCAAGCAAATGATATCTTTGGAAATGAGGAGGAAAATTTCTACACTTTGGAGATTGTCTTTTAGAAAGATTCTTACTGTTGCCAAATGATCCCACACGAAAGTTCGATCCAAAATTTGGCAAGCGATTCAAGTCTTCAAAGTGGCATAATAGAACTTTCCTTATCATGCTCTCACATTTCCCTAACACACCTAAAAGATATAAATATAAAAAAATAGGCCGACAACTCAAATCGTCTAAGTGGAGGGATAAAGGATGAAGCACTTTTAAGCTATCTTATAGAATTGTGAGTAGTCAAGATGACATAGTTGTGCCGCAACATTAAATCAGGCGATGCTTGGGAGGCAACCCAGGGTATTCTTTATTTGTATTTGTAATATGTGATTGACATCAGATCTTTGCACCTATGGTGCCACAGGTATGTTTCTAACTTTCTTGTTTTAGTTTGATGCATTGGGGACATTGCATGATTTTAAGTTGAGGGTGGGGCTACTTGTGGGTGTTGATGTCCCTTTGGCGTTTTTATTGCCGTGCCTCTTTTCCCCAGAGTCTTGTTCCTAGTAGAGCTGGCATGTTTAGTAATATTATGATTTGTTGTAAAATGTTGTATTTGACTAGGAGAAATACAAGTACCTTAGGCAGTTAACATATTTTTGTTGATTTTTGAACACCTTTCCAATGGTCTGTTTTATAACTCTATGATATGCATTTATGTTTGACCACTATGCATCTTGTTATGGTATTAGTACTAGTGACATGATAACCATTTCTAAACAATTACATGAACCGAATGGGTAGTAGCTTGTGATGTACCTTTGTGCCATGTGTGTGTGAGATACTACCTAGTTCCCGTTATGTGTTAAATATAGAATTTTCCTAGTTGGTCTTGCCTTGGTTGTAGGATAGCAGTTACAAGAGGATCCTAGGCCGTTGTTGATATTAGTCCACTTTTAGCCTAAATTACCTTCCATATGTGAATAATATCTGTTGATCCTGATTTTAAGCCTAAATACCTATTCTTTTTATTATACCTATCACCTTTCTATTTGTATCACAATGAACCTGTTTTGGCCCTAGTCCTCCTTGAACATTATGCACTTTGACTTGGGCTAATAGCCCAAGTTAAGAGTGGCTATCATAGGGGTGCGTGGTGTAAATGAGTATAAAGAAGGGTAAAACAATATGCAAGGCTAGTTGTGGTAGAAAAAGAATGAAAACAAATGAAAAGTTGTGAAAAAAAGAAAATGAATGAATAAAAACTGCACCCAGCTTGAATGTACTTTAATCAAGAAAGGGAGAAATAAGGTAAAGGTTGATAAGTGAGACCCCAAAAATAGTTTAGTGCCAAGGAGGCTTAGTTACTTTAAATATCCTTGTGTATCATACCACCCCCAAGCCTACATTACAAGCTGAAGAAAAGTCCTGTAGTGATCCTAACTTAACTTTTGAAAGCTTCGGTAATGAAAATAAGGGTAAGCTTATGGTATTTGGCATACATTAACTGGAATTTCTTTCTGAGAGTGAGTTTCTCTTGACCGTCCGCTCATTGACATGATTGAGTTCAAATGTGAGTCAGGAGGGACCTCTTTGTAGTAAGGGCACATTAGTTACGTTGCTAGGTGCTAACTTATTTGGATATTGTAATCTTGGTACATGCATGGTTGTTGTTGCTGAATTGATGCCATATCTTGATTACCGTATGTCGCTTTGTTGTTCTTTAATAATATGCACAATTGTTTTTAAAATTAATTGATCTTAGAGGTGGTGAAGATGTTTTGAGCTAAAATGGATGATTTACTGCCTAATGTGCTTTGTATCCTCTTAGTTATGTTTTAGTTGCTTAAGGACAAACAACTGTTTTAAGTTGAGGGTGGGTCTTGATGTGTGAGCAGATTCTAACACATTTGAAGATTTTAACAAAGAATAATTGCAAAGTCTTAAGCAACTTTTTTTGTCTTTGATTGTTTACTATTTGATATTGTAGTAAAAGTAAAGATGCAAGAGAAGCGGCAATAATGGAAGTAAATAAGTTTATTTTTGAGCAAGTAGAGAGGGAAGTATAGTTGACAACTTGTCTGATAAGTTGCTAGCCTTGTGATAAGCTATCAGAGTTTCCATCAGCCTGAGACAGAGAATGAGCTTCAGCTGGAATTCGCAACAACATCTGTGATAGGCCATCAAAAGTGTGATAAGTCGTCAGGCTTGTAGTTAGGCTTAGGCAGGGAATGAGATTTGAAAAAAGGAAGCAACGGCACTTCTGATAAATCGTCACATGTTTGATAAGCTTTCACATCTCATCGTCAACCTAAGGCAGAGATTATCAAAAGTAAAGAGGGGTTGACGACATTCTTAATAAGTCATCAAACTCCTGATAAGTCGTCACACACGTCGTCACCTGTCCGAAATATTATTGTGATCTATGATTTTATTTCCGTAATTAGGCTGAAGTATTTAAAACATATGTTAGGATTTTCTAATGAGGGTCGGAACATCTTGAAATTATTCAAAAAGAAAAAGACACCTCTTTTTGGGGCTCAAAACTTAGAATTCAATTTTCAATTCTTTTATTTAGTTGTGGGATATTCTTCTTGAATTTGATAAGATAGTCAATTTATGACTACATCTTTTGTAAGTTTAATCACTTTGAATTATGAATTTAGTTATTGTTATTGCTTTCTCTTTCGTGTGGAACTAAAAGCCACAACTAGGGTTGTGGGATCTATGATTACTTCCGTATTGTCTTAATAGTTGGTTAGGGTTTGAGTGATTGTAGGAACATCTTGATAATTCTTTTGTATTAATTATTTTCTGTTAGTTACAAACGATAGATCTTGCCTTATGTTGATTTGCTCGAACTAAGAAATAAACTAAAGGTAGCGAATTATCAATGAGGATTTGGGAAGGTTAAGTTGTCATGTAATGACTAATGCTATAGTAAGATTGATCAACTTGAGATAAAATCCGTATGAATAGAATGATTTCCTAAGTTCGAGAGAATTAGGGAGTTCAACATCTAAGTAGGTTGAGAAACACTTAGATGGACTGTCGAAGCATATAATGTGGTGTTTCCCACAAGTCATGAGAACCCAATAATATAGCTATTATTTAATGGGGATGAATAATCATAGTGATCATAACCCTAGTTCCTATCAATCATTGATTTGAACTATTGAAATTTTAGTTTTGAGCTCTGAAGCAAGTTAAAACTTTAACATTTGTTTTATCATCAACAACACCCATTTTACCTTTTCGTATCATTTGTTTAAAATCAACTTATAGCTATATTTTCAAATTACTTTAATTGCCACTCACATTATTCCTCGTGGGTTCCACCCCGACTCCAAAGTTGGGTAAATATATTAATGACGACTGCCTTGCACTAAATTGACGTGTAAGTTGAGCTTTATCATATGGTAATTAGCTGTTAGATATGGTGTGCACATATGTGGGGAAGTATTGAGTACCAAAAATAGTATGAAATTTAGAAAAATATATGGTACACACCAAGTATCCGATCAATTAGACAAATGAGTCAATAACTGAGTACTTTTGAGTTTTGGGGGCATGATCGAGCAATTAGAATGCATGTTTCATGTTATTAGTGGTTGATTCATATTGTAAAACATATTTTTGGCCCTGAAAATGGATTTTTGAACAGTTAAAAAATTGAGCAGTCTAGTATTAGGTATCGCGATCGCGACCATCGAGACTGCAATCGCGTTATCTGCGATCATGGCATCCGCAATTTTGGACTTTCTACTGTGATCACCACATCTGAGACTAAAATTTAGCTTGGGCCAAAATTCTAGTAGTTTATTTTTTTTCAAAAATGTAATACCCAGGGAAATTTTTTGTTGAAAATTTGTGCGTAAACGTGTTGGGTTCTATCTTCTAAAATGAATTATAAATTTTTCATGTAGAATGTCTTAGATTATGACCCACCATTTCTTAGAATATCGAATAATCTTTCCAATGATATGTTGATCATCTAAAATGGACACCCGAGCGACGAGTTATGAACATTCCGAACGAACCGTGAATTGTAGTGAACAGTAAAACGTGCAGGAAAAAGTACTGAGGCCTAGCGTATTTTTTTTTCAACTTTAAATGATCATAACTCCTTGTACATAATGACCTGGGTGATCTACTATATATCAA